>NC_063332.1:114919944-114983117 GCF_021869965.1 Rhincodon typus
AGATGTGAGTTATTTGTTGCAAGATTCTTAGTGCAGAACAAAGCAGCCTGCTTGATTGACACCACGTCCACAAAATCTACTCCTCCATCAATGATGCACTGTTGCAGCATTGTGTAGTAAATACAAGATACGTAGGAGAAATTAATAAAGGCTACTTCCATAGCCAAACTAAAATCACTACCATCCAGATGTCGAGGGCGCAGATACACAGGAACACTTTCACCTGCAAGTTCTTTCCAAGCCACTGACCGCCTTGTCTTGGAAATATGTCATCATTCCTTCAGTGTTGCTGGGTCAAAATCCTGGAAGACACTCCCTAATAGCATTGTGGGTCCACCTACAGCAAATGGACTGAAGCAGGCAGGTCACCACCACCATCTCAAGGTTAATTATGGATAGACAATAAATGTGACACCAATGTTTTCTCATGTAGGGGATATGAGCATCAAGTTACAACCAGCAAGTAGCTGTAGTTGCTGACACTTAGGGCAATGAGAGTAGTAAACCAAATCCAGTTAAGTGCTTCATTTCAAGACAGTAGGAACTGCCGATGCTGGAGTCTGAGACAACTCAGTGTGGAGCTGGAGGAACACAGCAGGCCAGGCAGCATCAGAGCAGCAGGAAAGCTGATGTTTCGGGTTGGGCCCCTGCTTCATTTCACTGTTAGAATTATCTTCCCTACTTGAAAATTAACCTGGAGTTGACTTAGTTTAGTTGGCTTAGATATCCATTGATCTCCTTGCTTCCAACCCCCACCAATTTCCTGGGATCATTCTTACTTTTCTTTCTGAGCCAGTCATGTTTCAGGCATCTCCTTGGGAAGGAGGCGAAAGATACTAAGCTCCTTGAGCATCTCAGCATCAGAACATTGGTTGGGAATAGCAGTACAATTAATTGCACCCATTGCAGGGAGTCTTTTAAAAGTTCAATTCCCTTATAAACAACATGCAAACAGTGGGCTGATCAGTAGCAAATGATGTGAAATGAGAACCAATGCAAGGTAATTCATTTTGAAAATAAAAATAGGAGGCATACGGACTCCGAGTGGCAGCTAATTTATTGTTCACCAAATCTAATAACCTTGAGCTGCAGTAAACAAAATTAAATTGGATGTTAGACTTGATGACAATATTATTTGTGATACAAACTTTAGATGTCGCACAGAAGTTGTACAATTGTTTGGTCAGGCTGCACTTGTCTTGCTGGGCAGACTTCTGTTTGCTGTGATAGAAGGAGCTCATCTCAGCTCCGACAGTAGTGAAAATAAACTGGGGCATGGTTTCAGGATAAGGAAATGATTACTTAAGACAGATATGAGGAGAAATGTCTTCACTTCAAGGGTTGTTATTCTTTGGAATTTTCTACCCAGAACATTGTGGCTGATCCATTGATGATATTTAAAACTGAAATAGACATATTTTGATCTGTCAGAATTAAGAGGACTGGATAGATCAGTGGAAGTGAAACTGAAGATCAGCCATGATTATATTGAATGGCAATCTCAATGGGCCATATGGACTACTTCTGTTCCTAGTTCTTATGTTATTAAATAGCAACATAGAGATCTCTCAGTTCAAAGCCAAGATCAATGTGGAAAGGCTTCAGAGACAAAATGTTCAATGGGATAGAGATAGGAAATTTGAAACAATACTTGCAGATGTACCAAGGAAGCAGAATGGGGCAGTAGGGTTCAGGTTGTAAACTGCAAACAGAGCAGATGCAGCAAGCTTTTCCCTGTTTAAAAAAAATGATCAACACTCAAAATAGATTGTGACGTTAATGCATCAGACTGTTCTCTTTTCTCCTTTCTTCATTCCTAAGTTTTGGGCCAGGGATCCGAGCTGACTCCAAGGTACTGCAATGGTTTATTACTGCCTTCTTCAGAATGGCAGACCAGGAGACATTCCCTCTCTTACCATCCGTTTTCAGGCCTAGTGGAAGGATTTACAGGCTGTTAAAAAAACACACCCTCCACGGCCAATGAGTCTTGGTGTGGGACTGAAACCTGGAGATCCTGGCCCAGAGGTAGTGATGCACTATGCCACAAGACTTCCTGCGGTTTTCAACCTACACCATAAGCAAACATGGTGTGGTGCCTATGGGAGATGAAATCGTTATCCAGAAGCACAAACCATGTCAGGTTTCTGCGTCATTCAAGCAAAAGTGGCAATCTCAAGTGGTCTTCAGTGACTATTAATCATTGGGTTTATGCAGTTGACCAGCAAATGAACTAATTATTCAGTTAGCCATTTGGCCCAACTTCTCCATGCTGGTGTATTTTAATTTTTATTTGTCATGGAATGTGGATGTCATTGGAACTTGAGAGTGGGTTCATTGCCTTGGGTCTGGAGGTCCCATGTAGGCCTGACGTGACAAAGATGACAGATTCCTTCATCAAAGCAGAGGGAGTCAATTCTAGAGGGAGAGAACAGGCAGGAAAATGGCTAAAAAACCTTCATAGGATCAAGCGGAGGTGGAATGATCACACAAATAAACTTAAAAGAACCCTTCCACAATGTATGTTTTCTAGAGCAGCCATTTCTTAAAGGAACTGCTAGATAGGCTGATCAGTAGTAAAACTGTGCCAAATGCACATGGTGCAAACTTCATCCATCTATGTAAACTGCAACTGGACCCAACAGAATCACTGCACTGTTATGGCTTCGGAGGCCATTCAGTCCATTGTGCCTGCACCAGTTCTATTACCTAGTGCAAATTTCCTGCCCCAGGTACCACACAACATTTTTGTCCAATTAATCATCTAACAGTGGATGCCTCAGTTAAATTTACCCCACATTTCCAGGTAGTACATTCCATACCCCAACTATTCACAATGCAAAAAAGTTTTTCTCTCACATCACTCTTGCTTCATTTGCACATCACTTTAAATCTATGCCCTCTCATTCTTTTTCCATTTATGAGCCATAACAGGTTCTCCCTGGTTATCCAGCCCACTTATGATTTTGAAAATCTCAATCAAATCTCCTCTCAGCCACCTTCTCTCCAAGGAGAACAGTCCCACTTCTTCATCCTATCCTCAACACTGAAGCTTTCCATCCTTGGAGCCATTCTTGTAAATTGCTACTGCACTCTGTCCAATGCATTCACATCTACCCTATAATGTGATACCCACAATTGTACACAATACTCCAGTTGAGGACTAACAAGATTTAAAGCCAGAGGAAGTGGTGGAGGATGGTGTAATTACATCATTTAAAAGGCATCTGGATGGGTATATGAATAGGAAGGGTTTAATAGGGATATGGGCCAAATGTTGGCAAACGGGAGTAGATCAATGTAGGCATGGACGAGTTGGACCGAAGGGTATGTTTCTGTGCTGTACATCTCTTTGACTCTAAGTTGAACATCACCTTCTTGCTCTTATACTCCATGCCCTAAGCATCTGATACAGGATGTTACTTTCCGATTTTAATCAACATACTGGTTGTATTGAGCGAGAGTGCTGGAACGCTTTTTAAAAACTGAACGAAAAATTAAATCAAAGGGACATTGGCATCAAAGGGCTGTCAGTTGACTGTTTTTCAGGCCAGAAACAGGCAGCTGGAAGTTAAAAGTCATCCAAGGGCAGCTGGATACATTTTAAAGCCAACTTGATGCTATAATAGGCAGGAAGTGCGAACAATAATCTGGACAAATGAAATAAAGTGGGCTGCCAACTTTCTTCATCCAAACCAATTCTGTCATCCATCTTGTGAACATACATTATCGTCTGACAGTATATCTCAGAGCTATCTTTTACCCTTAAAGATATTCCTGAATAAAAATAACAGTCGCATCATAAAACTTGACATCGGAAGATCGATATCATCCTTATTTCAGCACCTTTTTGTTAAAAAAATCTATTTTATGTTCCCATCTCATGTCTATTTGTAATTCTCTTGGTTTCACACAAACAATACTTTAAATCTACTGTGAACGAGAGAAATGCATCAGCATACATCTGCACAATTGCTCAACAAATCTCTTCCACAAATTATCTTTTCTCTTACTACTAGCACACACTATTTTCTAAGTCATTGACAATCCCCACCACAGCTGGGGAAAATATGATGAGATGAAATTTCAGCACTAATGTTATAAATATAGATCACTGTTTGACAAATAAATGGAATCCATATAAAAGCAGACAGCCATCAACCTATGGAGCTGAAAAATGCTGACGTATCAATTGTAGTATGTCTACCTCAATAATCGCTGGCATTTGAATGACTCATCCAATCGCTGTCAAACAGAAAACTTTATTACATATTTGACAAAGAATCAGTGTAAAAGCTTAACTTTTAATTAAAATTAAATCATGCAGTTGCAGAACTGAAGTAATACAAGTGCAGCACATCTGAAGTGAGGGTCATCATGTTGAACATACTCCAATAAGTACTTAGTTAATTATTTAATGTTATGAAGTGAAAGCACCTAATGTTTCTGGAACTGGGAATTATTGCTTAAAACTGTAAAATAAAGCCATTTTCTCTGAAATAGCAATTCACCTTGTTTTAAATTGTAATAAGATACTTGCAGATCTTTTTTGATTTTTAAACTTGATTTTATAGGCTAAGATGAATGGAGGCTCTCAGACATATTGGCTCTTAACATTGCAGTCCACAATCAAAAGATATTGACCCTGTTAGGAATTAACTGTTAACTCTTACAATGCAAGACGATGGCACCAGCCAAAACCAAATAACATTCAATCAAAGTCATATTTTGCAAAGTCATGCTCCTCTGACTCAGAGTCTATACCATTAGGTGAAACCTTTTAGGACAACAAAAGACGAAGAATTAAACAATTGATTCCCTTCCAGCAAATGTGTATCCTGTATCAGTACTAATGAGAGCTGTGAAGGGATCTACAGCCTAGCATGTCTGGATCCTTCTGGCTGAATTAACAGGTAATGGTGATGGGTGTACCAACTGAATGGAGGTAGTAAACTTGGAAGGCAAACAAGAAAGAAAATGAAACATGGAAATTGTGGGATGCATGGGAGGAATAATTAATTCTGAGCTGATAGTATCCAAAGCTCTCCACCACTTAGGTTTTCTTCATGTCATTTCTATATCTGTAGTAGATGATTCAACAGACTCATATTCATGATCATTCAACAGATGGATTATCATAACTACGAAGATTGTAGGAAACAAGATCAAGTTCCCTGACCAAAGGTGGGTCAAGTTTCTCCACAGTAGTTGAGGGAAATCATTTGCAATTATAATTGTGCATCAAAAGGACAAGCCACAAAAATTAAATATCCTTTCACAATTGTCAAATTCTCTGCAAATGACAAATCTGAGCTATCAGAAACCCAACAGTATGTAAGTGGTATATAGATGGTGAGATTACAGAATCCCTACAGTGTGGAAACAGGACCTTCAGCCCAACAAGTCCACCCTAACTCTCAGAGCATCCCACCAAGACCCATCCCTCCAATCTACACATCCCTGAAAACTATGGGCAATTTAGCATGGCCAATCCACCTAGCCTGCACGTCTTTGGATTGTGGGAGGAAACGAGAGCACCCAGAGGAAACCCATGCAGACACAGGGAGAATGTGCAAACTCCACATAGACAGTCACCAGAGGGTGGAATCGAACCCAGGTCCCTGGCGCTGTGAGGCAGTGCTAACCAGTGAGCCACTGTGCCACTCAAATGATGGTCATCTATTTGTTTGTTCTGGTGACCACCTGCTATTTTCATTCCTTTTTGTAGTGTTTGTTAAAGCTAGGGCCCATTGTTCAGTTTGGTTAGGTTATGGGCAGTCTGTTGAGCACAAATCATGGAAGCCTCCCAAGGGATGTTGTCTATCCATGTCAAGGAGCCTGTTCAAGAGAGGCAGGCTGTCAAGGAGGGGGTCTGGCCAAGGGAAGCAGCGTGGCTGGGGAAACTGTGATAAAGGAAAGGGTTTCCAGCCATCCCACGTTGCCTTGGAGTGTCTGGGAATTAAAGAGTAATGTCTCAAGCAAGGTACACACACTGGCATATTACCTAAGTGCAAAGACAGGCTACTCACCCCATTGTGCTTACTACACCATTCAGAATGATCTTGGCTGATCTGATTACTCCACATTCCTGCCTAACCTTAACAATTTTTAACATCCTTGCTTATCAAGAATCTATAGCTTCCATCTTCAAAAAGTATATTTCCACAATCATTTGAGGGAGGGCGTTCCAAAGAGTTCCGCCCTCAGTGAGAAAAATATTTCTCCTTACCTTGGTCTTGAAAAGGTGGTCCCCTTATTTTTAAACCTGGTGACCCCTGGCTCTAGATGCTTCTCCAAGAGTGACTATACTTTTCGCTTGCACTCTATCAATACCCTAATGAGTCTCAATCAGGTCACTAAATTCTGGCAGATATAAACCTAGCCTGTCCAAGCTTTCCTCATCAGGCAACCCTGCCCATTCCAAACATTACTCCGCTTCCCTGAACTCTTTCCAAAAAAGTAAACATCTTTCATTTAATAAGGAAACTAATATTATATAATATTCCAGATGTGGTCACACCAAAGCACTGTGTAACTGAAACATCATCTCCCAACTTTTATACTTAATTTCTCTCATTTAATTTCCCCATTTTATTAACTTTCCTAACTACTTGTTGCACCTGCATACCATCCTTTTGTGATTCACACACCCTGAAACTAAGATCCTTCACATTCTCAGAGCTCCGTACTCTGTCACCATACAGACAATGTTTTTTTTTTCTTCCTAGTCTTCCTGCCAGCATGGACCATCTCATTTTTCCCACATTATATAGTGCATTTACCAAAACTTTGATCATTCACTTAACCTATCTATATGCCCCTGTAAACTCCTTATTTCCTCTTCACCCTAACCCTAACCCTAACATTTCTGGCTATCTTTGAGCCATAAGTAAATTTGCAACTACATATTCAGTTCTTTTAACCAAAGTATTTATTTAAATGGTAAAAAATTGAGGTTCAATACTAATCCTTATGGTATACCACTCGCTGCATCTTGCGAATCTAAAAAAAATTACCCATTTATCCCTTCTCTGTTTCCTTTTAACTAGTCAATTAACATATGTGCTAATTTGGAGCCCTCACAGTATGAGTTTTTATTTTCTGCAATATCCTTTGATGTGGAACCTTTTGAAATACAGGTATAGTACATCCATTTGTCCCTCCATCTCTTCAAATAACAACCACAGTTTGGTTAAACATGATTTCCCATTTCACAAAACCATATTGACTCTGCCTGATCACCTTATACTTTTGTAATCTTGTACCCTGCTACAACATCTTAACTAATAATTTCCAACACCTTCCCTGTGATAATTGTTAAGCTTACTGGCCTGTAGCTTTTAGGTATCGATCTGCTTTCTTTTTCAAATATTGGCATTACATTTGCTATATTCCTATCTTATAGAATCTTGCATGAACCCAGGAGTTTATTTGAAAATTAAAACAAATGCATCAACTATATCCATAACCATTTCATTTAAGATCCGAGTTTGCAGTCTGTCAGGATCGAAAGATTGGTCAGTCTGAACAATTTGTTCAGTACCAATTCCCTCATGATTGTAATTTTCTTGAGTGCTTCCCTTCCTTCCATTTCCTAATTTATATCTATTTCTTCATTGTTACTTGGAAATGAAATTTCCATTATTAATTCCCCAGATTCATTTCCTACATGATGCAATACTCACTTTGTTGACTTTTTTTACAAAATATCTATAAACACTACTTTTTATCTTGCCAGCTAGCTTTATCTCCAATTTTTCTCTCCATATTAATCTTTAAGGTATCTTTTGATTCTTTTTAATCTTCTCCAATCTTTTAATCTTCCACTTATTTTTGTACAATTGTGATGTTTTTTTGTATTTAAGTTTGATTCTACTGAATATTTAACTTTTTCTTAAGTAAGCCACAGATGGTGCATCTTTCCTTACTTTTTTTTCTTCTCTTTGGAATATATCTATTCTGTATATTCTGAAATATCCCCTTAAATGTCTGCCACTGCATCTTCATCGTCCTATCCTTTAATCTAATTTGCCAGTTCACTTTAGAGAGATCTGCTTTCATTGCCTCATAATTGCATTTATTTAAGTTTAAAATACTAATCTTGGACCCAATCTTCTCTCCCTCAAACTGAATGTAGAATTCAAATCATATTGCTATTTAGGGCGCCTTCACCTGTGGAGTCATTAATTAATCTGCCTCATTGCAGAATACCACATCTAGGGTAGACTGTTATCTGTTTATTTCCAGAACATGTTGTTCTAAGAAACTATCCTAAAAACATTCTATGAACTACTCATTTTAGCCTTCTTTGCCAATCTGACTTTTTCAGTCGAGATATAGATCATCACCCCACAATTATGGCCATGTCTTTCTGACAAGCTCCCATCATTTCTTCTTTTCCTTCATGTTAACATCTGGTTACTGTTAGGGGTCCATTATGCCATTTCCACTCAGGAGTTCAGGCTTTTATCATTTTTCATCTTGAAGCAGACCAGCTTTGCAACCTAGTTTCGCAGCATACCCTGAACTTAGATCATCCACATCTTCTAGCATTGTGAACTAACAGAGCCACCCCTTCAGCTTCTCTTATTTTCCTTTCTTTCCGAAATGTCATGTACCTTTCAATATTGAATGCTACATACATTCAGAAACAGGACCTTTAGTTCAGTCATTTTATTATTTCTGTAACCTCTATAGTTATCTACAGATTTTTTTGTAAGAATTGTAGCCTTTATTCCTTCTGTTCATGGCCTGTTTACCATTTCCCATATTAACACCTTTCTCTCTTGCCTTAACTCTATTCTTTGATGTACCACATTCTCCTAAATTTAATTCCTCATCCCACTGTTTAGTTTCAAACCCTTCTACTTCTCAAGTTACGCAGTTCATTAGACCACTAGTCCCAGCACAGTTTAGGTGCAAAAACAGAGTTAACGTTTCGGAGCGGGTGACCCTTCCTCATCAGTTCTTCGGGCTCCATCCTATGGTTTACTCCCTACCCCACCCACCTCCCTATTTTCTGCATATAAACGTTTTCCCAGCCACTATCAGTTCTGAGGAAGGGTCACCGGACCCGAAACGTTAACTCTGTTTTTTCCTTCACAGATGCTGCCAGACCTGCTGAGCTTTTCCAGCAACTTTGTTTTTCTTCGTGACTTGCAGCATCCGCAGTTCTTTCCGTTTTTATTTACAGTTTGGGTGCATATCATCTCAATGGTGTAGTCCCCACTTTGCTGAGCACTGACACCAGTGCCCCACAGCTATGATGACCACACTAGTCTTTGAGCCAGTTATTCATTTCTCTAATCTTATTTGCCCAACATCAATTGCATATGACTCAGGTAATAATCCAGAGATTACTGCCCTTGAAGTTTTGCTTCCGAATTTTGGACCTCGCTCCTCAAACTGATTATGCAGAACCTCTTTCCTTGGGTGATGTTGCTGTTGTTATCAATGTCGTTGTTATTATCAGGGTTGGTTAGTTCAGTTGGCTGGACAGCTGGTGTGTGATGCAGAGTGATGCCAGCAGTGTGGGTTCAATTCCTGCACCAGCTGAGGTTATCACGAAGGAATCTCCCTCTTTCTCCTCACCCGAGGCCTGGTGACCCTCAGGTTAAACCACCACCAGTCATTTCTCTCTCATGAAAGAACAGTCCTGTGATCCAGTAGGGACTACAGTGACGTTACTTTGGTTACGTGGACCACAAAGACTGGAAACTCCTGCATGTTCCTCTCCAGCCTAGAGCAGACATTCTGAACTCTGGCACCAGGCAGACAACCTAGCCATCTGGACTCTTGCTATTTGATGTAGAAGACACAGTCAGTCCCCCAATGACGTCCCCTATACAACTGCATTCCCTTTTGCATCTCTGAATAAAATGGCTTCCCGTACCACGGTGCCATGGTCAGTTGTTTCATCTACTTTGCTCACACCTGTGAGCGTGGGACAAATTCCAAAAGCGACTAATAGCTGGAGCAGGAACAGAGCGAGCGCGGGCCATGTCCCGGAAGCGAGCGCGGGCTAAGCTGGGAGCCCGGAGCAGCTGGAGTCTGCGCCCTGGGGGGGATGAGGCCTGGATGGAGGCCAGTGCATGGAGGCAGAGAAGGCCTCATGTTCTGAAGCCCAATGGGCATGGACCCAGTGGAAAAGGACTATAACTTGACATTGAAGGCTTTTTTTTATTCTCATTCTGGACTTCTAAATTCTGTATTTCCATGCTAGTCTTTTTATTCACTATTTCAATTCCGCAACAACATTAAAGTATCTGTACCTAGGTACCCTGTACTTAAGACAGCGCTGAGAGGCAACATTACCATCTTTTCACTGCTCTCATTCAAGTGCACATGACAACAAAGGCTATTCTGCTCTTGTCGGACTACCAGAAAGACTTGTTCTTCCAGGTCTCCTAACCTGCTTCAGCTATAGTCACACTCCCCTGTCTCCGACCAGTGACCAAATCAGAAGACGACATTCCAACAGATGTGACCGCGTTCTGGTTCAAAATGTCCAGGAAACATTCCAGTTCCCTGAAATGTCACAGTGCCTTGAAGGGCAGCCTCAACCTCAGTGACTCAGAGGCAAAGCTCCTGAAACTGCAAACAATTATTGCAAATGCTTGTGTCCAGGAAGTTTGTTCACAAAACCCCAGAAGAAAAATCCAAGGACTAATTTGCAAACAATGTTTGATTCCCTATTCCTTTGGTGGTGATGTTTAACTCTGTGAGGCAGTGCAGCCAATTCTGTGGGCCCCAGAGCCAATAAAAGCTACTCGGCCAACTCCACCTAAGCTGCTGTTATGGAGACGTTTTATCATTAACGCTTTATTGAGAACTCATGTTTGGAGAGGGATAAGTTACCAAGTCTTTGTCTTTGTCTTTCAGATCAGAAAGATTTTTGATGGTCCAATGTGATAAAAGAATCACTGATCCAGCTGTTCTCCTGAAAAACCTTTATTCAGGAATCATCGAGAATTCAAACTATCTGCAAAGATTCCAGTGATAACTGCCTGTGACATTTATCTTCAAGTACCAGGATGCCAATTGAAAGCAAGCTTGAACATTCCATTATTATCTATTTTTCCCCAACGAGAATCATCAATTAATAAAAAGGATTTTTTCCACAAGTAAACTCTACAGAGAAAGTTTGGGTTATTTAGAAGTATAAATATTTGTACTTTCTTATTTCAAACAAATCTGTTGTTTGTATTAAAAAAAAGTTCTCCTTTTTATTCTCAAACTAAAATGGTAAAAGCATATAATTTGCCATGTCAGTAACTGAATAGAATATTTACTTTTAGGTTGTGGCCAAGGTTGGAACAAGAGTGCAAAAGGGCTCTTCCAAACCTCAGTCCTAACATCTGCCTTAGCTTGATATGAAGGGTCTCCTGCTGACTATTGCTGGGGAGAACAAAAAACACCTCTGGCCTTTCCTGAGCTCATATTCGAGAGCCTGCAGTGGCACATTGCTGAACCATGGGGGCCATCCATGGCCTGGTCTGGGCCATCACAGATGTGACAGATTTTTTTTTGCACACATGGAAAACTGTCACCAGGTTCTGGAGAGTGTACAGCAGCAGAGATAATCCTGAGACAAAGGGGCAATAATTTCTGGTCTGGGCACCTCTTAAGTATGGTGCCTGGACCGTCGATTCCCATGAATCAGCAGGTAAGGCTGACAACATCCCTGCATAGCCATGGGACTCACCATTTTACCTGCCTCTGCAAAACTCATAAGTTGACCTGATCGCTCACTACACTTCATCCGCCTTTCAGCAACTAAGCCTGCTTTTCTGATTGTGCCTCTGAACTTGGACTGCACATAGATTCTGCCTTATCAACTCCATTTCTCTCTCCACAGGGTTGTCCCACCTGCTGAATATTTATAACTTTTAACATGTATATTTATCAAAAAAACCATTAGTCATCCAATCTAACAGAAAGCTATGTGCCTTAAAATTCAGAAGTGACAGTTTTGAATCCCATGGTTGTCTGAAAGTCAAATCTGATCATCTAAACTGCAATGGGTTTTGTCAGTTTTTTTTGACTAACTGCTAGTAACATGCCTTTCTTCTGTGCGCAGTGAAAGCGGCAGGGGAAGCAAAAAAAAGTCACAAAAAATATAGCTACTGCCTGTTCTGAACCGAGGAGCAGATCATGCTTAGACCACTATCTACTGTCTTTCTGCCAAAGCACTGTGGGGGTCTGTTCAGCTATTGGACCCTCTCGAAGCCTCAGATATATGTCTATAGGTTAATTCTAAGTATACAGAAGGCCAAATCCCAATGTTTATTTTCTCCTAAGAAAAGATGGTATAGATCTGAATGGCTGATTAACATGGACGTAAAAGTTTTCTTTTATGAATAAAGTGTATATTTGCAATAAAAAAAGATCATGCTTTCTGATGGTTCAGGACAAATCACATTGCTGTCGGTGGTATGGTACACTTTCTTCTGCTAGATGTCGCAGATTAAGTGGGATTAATTTGCCATTTAGGTATTTGGAAGGGGACGTGAAGTCAAAATTGGACAGTAAAAGGAAAACAGCAACATAAAGATTTCTCGTCAGATTTCTTTGAAAAAAAATTCTGTTCTAGTTAATGAAACCATAATTATTTTGACACATGTTCAATCTCCACATAATTGAAAGCCAATTGAAAATTGAACATGGAACTGAAATAAGGAATTATTCTGGCATTTAAAGGGAGAACTTTAACCCAGCTCAGCCTATTTGCCAACTGTGGCTCAATTGGTAACACTATTGTCTGAGAGAAACAGAGTCCCAGATTCAAGTGTCCCTCTAGGGCTTGAGCACTAAATTCAAGGCTGATACAGTGAGGAAGTGCTGTTCTTTCAAAAGATGTTGACTTTCAAATGAGGTGTTGAAATCAAAGCCTCAGCTACTTCCTTGGGCAGATGAATGAAATTTCGCTATTTTGAAGAAGAGCTCAAGAGATATTCCTGGTCAATACTTATCCATTAATGAACATCACTAGAACAAATGAGAGCTGCCTTGTTTCAAACGTTACAACAGTGATTACAGTCCAAAAGCACTGCGTACTGAGGGCCAAGTGTTTCGAGGTTTCCATGGGTTATGGTAAATAATACATGCACATTTTTCTTTTGCTTTACACCTGGAAAAGCAAGTGCACAGCTAGAACTACTGCCACAATAACTTGGCCTTTTTTTGAAGGCCAACAGCAGCCCGCCTGATACTGAAGTCAGCTTCATTCATAATACGCCAATCATGGTCCAATAGCATTGATAGAGCCCCACTTCACTATGTACAGTGCCCTGTTTAGTACAGTCCCAAAAGAAGAACAGGCTGTGTTAATTGAATCAAAATGCTCTCGATTGGGGCCAGGAAGAGCAAGACTGGCCATTCACAACTCAACGATAATCAAAACTTGAATATTTCAAACCACTGTCGATGCTGAAGCAGAGATGGAATGGCTTGAAAAACATCTGACAAAACCCAGTTCTGGGATGCCCACCCCTCGTCATGTTTCCAGCAATTTTTACCAGCATGGGATAAGTCCACATGCAACACTACCATCGTTTTGGGGCATGGACATTTCAGACCTCCATAATTTGATTGAGCTGAGCTGCTTTCTGAAGGTGATATGGTGCATAACTTCCTGACAGAATTATAAACCATGAGGCAACTAGTCTAGTTTTTGGAAATACAAATTTATGCATTCAGTAGTTCCTTTGAAAACATTGCCCATGGAGCCGTCAATCAAGTATAGGCATTGAAAGCTCCATCAAGAAAAACTTCTATCCACGTCACATCTTTTAATCCTCTTCAAGTGAATATATGGATACTGAGAAACCTCTTTAAAGATCATAGTGATGTCAATTAAACAAAGCTAACACTACCCTGTACAACTGCATAAATAAACCCATGCTGAATTGTATCCATTTGACATTCTTGAAATTCATCCAAGTACGTATTCATAATAAGACTATCTGGCAACTGTGTCAACATGCGCAATTTGATGGCTAACAGATTCCAATGTGTCCTCATTGTGAATGTTTTGCTGAGCTCAAGAATGGATAATGGACTTAATTACTTTGCAATAACTTCAAATTTCTTTGACAAGGTTTGTCAATGCCTGTTTTTTTTTTGCACAAGATAAAGAGATGTGAATTGACTAAACCTTGGCCCAATGGGGCTTCCAATGCTCATGTTTGATTGACAGCTTTATGAAAAGTTAAGGAGACCATCAATTTCAAATGGGTTTTTAATTTTCTTTCCCGTAAACATTTCAAAGGCTTGGCAGTGCTATCGCACAGTGCCTAGAGCCTATATGGAAAGTACATGCGGACAGGATTTGGAAACATGGGAATTTGATGAAAAATGGAGGGAGCACAGGACATGGGAAATGTGAAGGAGCTGGTGGGGGGAAATGTGGGAGATTTGAGGGGGCATACTTGGGTCATGAATAAAACATGAAAATATGAAGGAGAACGGAAGGGCGTGGAAGGTACAGAAGTTAATAGGAGCATGAGAAATAAAATGGGCATGGAGGTTCACAAGTAGATGAGGAATCTTTGGTTAGTTGGAGGGTGAGCAAACTAGAGACTCTAACAATCAGGATTACTACTTCGCTAATGTCCCAGTAATTGGCAGTGGGCCTTTTACCCCGTCTGACTTACTATCTACCCACCTCCATTGCAGCTTTGGGCCTTCCTCTAGAAGTGGGAAACCCATCTTCAGCCCATAACCACTTCCCTGACATGAGAATTGGACAGCAACCTTCTCCAGGAAGGACATGGAAATGTGGGGCTGGAAACTTCAAAACTCCCAACTATTATCTTTTTCAGCCTGGCATACACCATTTGAATGCTTCAGAAATTGCCATGCCATTAAGTCATGGTTAGGGATCTAGTCCAACGAATAGGGACAACAGTTTTTAATATGGAAATGTGATCCAAGTGTTAATTGTTAAAAGATTTTGTGGACCCAGTTATACTTACATCTAGAACTTAGACCATATCTTAAATATATATTTTGATTTGGAATGTAAGTCAATCAAGGCTCACTTTCTGCAAGATTCAGACTATTGCATTGGACCCAGAAGGTAAATCCAATAATCAACTTGATGGCCAATAACTTAGATTTAGCTTTTTAAAAAGCTTTTATGTTTCAAATGACATTTCATTTGCAGAAAATACACGATAAAATTAATTTACTGATGTATAACAAGTTCTCTCTAATTGGCATCCCAGGTTTAAAATAAATATGAATAATCAAGACAGTAAAGTGTGTGCCTGAACAGTAATTAATATGTACTTGATCTTTTAAACACTGATTTACCATTTGTGATTTTAATGGCAAATTGAAAGTACTTTGGAGATGCAGTGATGTGTGCATTCTTGTTTTGTCTTGCTCATATTACTAAACTATGGAAATCAGGAAAACAAAGATCCCAGAACATGTTTAGAGATAGTAGGAACTGCCGATGCTGGAGAAGGGTCCAGACTCGAAATGTCAGCTTTCCTTCCCCCCTAATGCTGCATGGCCTGCTGTCTTCCTCCAGCTCCAGACCTTGTTATCTCTGTTCTCCCAGAACTTGTGTTGGTTGACTGTTCAGTAAAGTTGTAAAAATATTAACATGGAAAGGAAGATTTTGTCTTAGAAAAGATACCTAAATAATCAAGTTTGTTGTGACAGCTTGGGGAAAGATTGTACAATTTCGAGTAGCAGCGTACGGAAGTGAGGACCAGTGTGTTATGACAACTTAGATTTCAGATACTGAGCACAGTTCTGAACTTTTATTTCTGCAATGCTGGACATTTTATTTCTCTATTTTCTAATCTCTTGTAACTAAAGAAGCTGTACCTATGTACCTTTGTACCTAAAAGGCGACATATAAACTTTTCACTGCACTCATTGAGTATACATGACAATAAAGCTAAGAAAAGTGGGACTAATTTAATTTGGGAAACTTAGCATGGATAAGTTAGATTGTAGGGTCTGTTTCCATGCTGTATGACTCTGTGGTAGTTTGTAAAGGAAAAGCTAGTGGGTATAACAGCAAAGTGAGTGAGCTGAAAACCACCAGAAGTTAGTTTCAGCAGTTGTGGGGAATTCTGGGAAAGCATTTGGTGGAGTCTAGCCCATCATCTCCAATGAAGTACCTTCAGCCAGTTGCAAATATTTCAGGAAGGCACTGTGGTGCCAGTAGCTTGTGTGTGCAGAATAACTTCAAAACCAAAATACCATTTTGGACAATCCATATCATCTTGTGCTCATGCATTGAAATATTACTTAACTAATGTATCTTAAAGTTAACACTCTGTAGAGCTTTAATGAGTCGAATCTTTTTTTTAGCCAACTCTGATTTGTACTGAGTTCTTTGAAGGGATTTCTCACCATGTCTCACCGAACTTATCTGATTAACCATTGACCTCACCCATTGATAGGATGTAGAGCTGGGCTGAGAAGTGGCAGATGGAGTTTAACCCTGAAAAGTGAGAGGTAATTCATTTTGGAAGGACAAACTTGAAAGCAGAATACAGGGTTAATGGAAAGATTCTTGGCAGTGTGGAGGAGCAGAGGGATCTTGGGGTTCATGTCCACAGTTCCCTGAAAGCTGCCACCCAGGTGGATAGAGTTGTTAAGAAGGCGCATGGTGTGTTAGCTTTCATTAATAGAGGGATTGAGTTCAAGAGTCGTGAAGTTATGCTCCAGCTATACAAAACCCTGGTTCGGCCACATCTGGAGTATTGTGTCCAGTTCTGGTCACCTCATTACAGGAAAGATGTGGAAGCGTTGGAAAAGGTGCAGAGGAGATTTACCAGGATGTTGCCTGGAATTGAGGGAAGGTCTTACGAGGAAAGGTTGAGGGGGCTAGGGCTTTTCTCTTTAGAACGACGAAGGATGAGAGGTGACTTGATAGAGGTGTACAAAATGATCAAAGGAATAGATAGAGTCGATAGCCAGAGACTTCTTCCTAGGGTGGAGGCAGCTATTACGAGGGGACATAGTTTTGAAGTGAAAGGAGGTAGATATCGGGGAGATGTCAGAGGTAGTTTCTTTACTCAGAGTGGTAGGGGCGTGGAATGCATTGCCGGAGAGGGTAATGGAGTCAGCCTCATTAGGGGCATTTAAGCGGCTATTAGATAGGCATATGGATGATAGTATAAGGTAGCGGTGGAGGTTAGATAGACCTTAGGTTTAGGGTGAAAGTTTGGCATAACATCGTGGGCTGAAGGGCCTGTACTGTGCTGTACTGTTCTATGTTCTATGTTCTATGGTGTACATGACGTCCAATTCCAGCCCCATCTTACCAAGTACCCGAGTTCCCAGAGCAAATCACTGCTCAACAGATGTCCCAGAATTCACTGGCAGCCATTATGCTCATGTTATCTTTAAAAGCCAGAGAAACACAGCCAGTTTGGGGCTGCCCTGCTCATTGCTGATTTTTGTCCCAGTCATGGCAAATAGGAGGAAGTCAGAGACCCGCTGTGCAGGTGGAGATCTAGAGGTCCTGCTGGATGAGGTCATACAGAGGCAGGACTTCCTATTCCTCCAGCAGCTGACGCCACGATACAGACCATGCCAGCAATGTCCAAGGTTGCCATGCAGACTCATGTAGTCTCAGCCATCCAGGGGAATGCCCAGCACTGTAGGATGAAAGTCAATGACTTTCTGATTCACAAGCAAAAGTGCCACCATCTACTCTCCAATACTGTACACTCTGCATCTACTACTGTACCCACCTCTCACCAAGGGTCATGATCAAGCACTCTCACTATTACATATGACACCTTCCCTCACTTACTCTCACCTACACCAGTCCCAGACAACACTAACCCTGCATAACCTCAGTGCTGCCTAACCATTTACTCAGATCAGCTCCCCAAAGCTAACAGTTGGTTCGCTTCCACTCCCCACTTCCATCTCCTGTAATATCTGCCTGTCTATCATTCCAGCAAGAAAGCAGCCCCAAATAGGGCAAAAGGGCCCAAGATAGGCGATTGGCTACCCAAAATTCTGGGCCCTGGTTCTTCTTTTACTTGATTAATTCTGATTTTTTTTGACCAATTAACAACTGTGTTCCTCAGGCATCAAATGTCTCTCACCCTGATTAAAACCTGGCTCAAAGAACTATTTTAAACTCTCGACTTTCATAGATTCATAGAATCCCTACTGTGTGAAAACAGTCCACTCAGCCCATCGCGTCCACAGTGACCTTGCAAAGAGCAACTCACCCAAACCCACTCCCCTACCCTATCCCTGTCACCCTGTATTTCCCATGGCTAACCCACCTAGCCTGCACATCCTTACATACTACGGGCAATTTAGCATGGCCAATCCACCTAATCCGCATATCTATGGACCATGGGCGGTAACCGGAACATTTGGAGGAAACCCACCCAGACAAGGGGAGAATGTGCAAACTCTACACAGACAGTCACCCAAAGGTGGAATCAAACCCGGGTCCCTGGTGCCATGAGGCAGCAGTGCTAACCACTGAGCCACTGTGCCACCCCACACGGTGTTCCTCAAGAATCAAATGTCTCTCACCCTGATTAAAAGCTGACTCAAAGAACTATTTTAAACTCTCGACTGCTACTCTTGTTAGTGTGAAAACCAACAGGTACACAGAATGAGAGATAAGATTTAGAAAGGTTACAGGAAAGGATTGCATTCAGTTGAATAATTTAATAAGACCCTTGTATCTCCATTGGAATGGATAGCATGAGAGACACTTAAGTGGGTTTCTAAATAGATAATGTATTAAGCAATGTGGTCAGTAGGTGGGGTTGATCTATCAAAAAGGATACAGTTGTTGACTTTATCTATAACTAAATGTCTTATTTTCTGGGCCTACTATTCGTGGGATGACTAGTAGGAAACGATGAACAGGTTGTGATGAGTATGGAGAACTAAATGATACAGTAATATCTTTCCACAGTGTAGTAAGTCACTCATTGTATACAAATATACACATTAAAATATTAGCCTCCAATGTGAAATAAAAGCTAACGTTACTTTCCTTCAGAACACCTGAATTTAACTTCCAGAAAAGATTATTTTCCATAAAATGTACAACTGGAGAAAGTAAAAACACTTTCAAAATTAAATAAAACCAACTTCGCAAATTGTAATTCAATTCATCTCAGAGAATATCCCAGGCTAGGGTTCACTATGAGTAGGCAGCACACATTGTGGTTCAGTGCATTCTCTAAAAAAACAACCTTCACACTCAAGCCTCAGGATATCATTTGAGATATTTGATGTGTTATATGGCTTTTTATACCACAAGTATATAAAACTGCTAGCCTAGGTTTGTTTATGTTTCCT
The DNA here is from genome assembly GCF_021869965.1 of Rhincodon typus. Lineage (NCBI taxonomy): Eukaryota > Metazoa > Chordata > Chondrichthyes > Orectolobiformes > Rhincodontidae > Rhincodon > Rhincodon typus. The sequence goes on from NC_063332.1 coordinate 114,939,253, forward strand.
ACGAGTGCGTACCACGCATTACTAAGCAGTGGAAATAAATTTGTAATACATAGTTTACTGTTGATAATATCTAAAGTCTGATAATGTACATGCATTTAACAAAATAGAGAATAAGATATCAGTGGGGATTGGCAGCAAACAGTGGCAGGACGATACTGTAATGGCAATGTTCCTGGGATAATGCTCTTGAGACATTAGTTCAAATCCCACCACAGCAGCTTGGGGAGTTTAAATTCAATTAATTAATAAATCTGGAATAAAATGTTAGTATCATTATTAATGATAATTAAACTAACAGACTGTCATTAAAACCCAGCTGCTTCACAAATGCCCTTCAGTGGATGAAATCTACCATCTTTACTCCGTATGACCTACATGTTGCTGCAGACCCACAACAATATGTCAGACTCTTACTGCCCTTAAAATGATCCAGCCAGTCATTCAATTGTATCAAACTGTGAAAGAAACATTCCATCAATTTAAGAAGGCAGCTCACCGCAACCTTTTCAAGGGTATTTCAGGATGCATGATAAAATAGCAGACTTGCCAAAAGCACTCATAGAATCCCTACAGTGTGGAAGCAGGCCACTTGGCCCATCGAATTCTCCAGACAGTATGACTTACAGACCCACCCCCTACTTTATCCCTGTAATCTCATGGATAACCCACCTGGCCTGCACATCCCTGGACACGTGCAAACTTCACACAGACAGTCGCCCAAAGGTAGAATTAAACCCAGTACCCTGGTGCTGTGAGGCAGCAGTGCTGACCACTGAACAACCATGCCACTCACAGAATGGAATTATCACATCTGGAATTAGATGTCAAAAATTCCGACAATTAACACAAGTTAAAATAGAACACATAAAAATTGTCGTCAACATGTTATGTTGCTAAAAACAGTGTGGGAAAGAGATGGGCTAAAATTGTCTTCTACAGCAGCTGTTAATATTAGAGAGGAATTCTGTGCTATAAGAAATTGACACAATGAACTTGCATCATCCAAAAAAGCAAATTTACCACATCTCTCAAATGTCCTAGAATATTCTTCACAAACAATTTAAGCGAAGCAAGTATAATAGAATTATCGAATTCATCTTGTGAGGATGGTTAAGGGGGAATATCAATCTTGGATACTATGAGAATTTAATTCTTCCTCTAAATAGGACCATTGGATCTTCACCCATTTGAACAGACAGTGTCTCAGTTTAACAGGTCAGCTGAAGGGCAGCACCTCTCATAGTTAAGATCTTGCCTAGTGCTCTGTTGAAGTGTCAGCTAAATTTAAGGCCTGAAGTGAAAGCTGAATCAAAGCTAAGAGTACAATAAGGAACTATCTTTTCACAATATTAAATCCAGCAACAAACTCGTCAAATTTTCAAATGAATACAAATGATGACACAATAGGGCCAAAAGAAATGCACTAAAGCAACCCAAAAGCGTCCAAGTTACTCATTGCTATTAATAACAAAACAGACATGCAAGTGTTTCTAGTTAAACTAAACACAATTTTAACATGAGAGATAGTAGGAACTGCAGATGCTGGAGAATCCGAGACAACAAGGTGCAGGGCTGGATGAACACAGCAGGCCAAGCAGCATCATAGGAGCAGAGAGGCTGACGTTTCGGGCCTAGACCCTTCATCAGAAAAGGGGGAGGGGAAGGGGGTTTTGAAATAAATAGGGAGAGAGTGGGAGGCGGATAGAAGAGGGATAGAGGAGAGGATAGGTGGAGAGGAAACAAACAGGTCGAAGAGGCGGGGATGGGGCCAGGAAAGGTGAGTGTAGGTAGGGAGTTAGGAAGGGGATAGGTCAGTCCAGGGAGGACGGACAGGTCAAGGGGGCGGGATGAGGTTGGTCGGTAGGAGATGGAGGTGCGGCTTGAGGTGGGAGGAGGGGATAGGTGGGAGGAAGAACAGGTTAGGGAGGCAGGGACGAGCTGGACTGGTTTTGGGATGCGGTAGGGGGAGGGGAGATTTTGAAACTTGTGAAATCCACATTGATACCATTGGGCTGCAGGGTTCCCAAGCGGAATATGAGTTGCTGTTCCTGCAACCTTCGGGTGGCATCGTTGTGGCACTGCAGGAGGCCCAGGATGGACATGTCGTCTGAGGAATGGGAGGGGGAGTTGAAATGGTTCGCGACTGGGAGGTGCAGTTGTTTGTTGCGAACCGAGCGTAGGTGTTCTGCAAAGCGGTCCCCGAGTCTCCGCTTGGTTTCCCCGATGTAGAGGAAGCCACACCGGGTACAGCGGATGCAGTATACCACATTGGTAGATGTGCAGGTGAACATCTGCTTGATGTGGAAAGTCTTCTTGGGGCCTGGGATGGGGGTGAGGGAGGAGGTATGGGGGCAGGTGTAGCACTTCCTGCGGTTGCAGGGAAAAGTGCCGGGTGTGGTGGAGCTGGAGGGGAGTGTGGAGCGGACAAGGGAGTCACGGAGAGAGTTGTCCCTCCGGAAAGCAGATAAAGGTGGGGAGGGAAAGATGTCTTTGGTGGTGGGGTCGGATTGCAGATGGCGGAAGTGTCGGAGGATGATGCGTTGGATCCGGAGGTTGGTGGGGTGGTACGTGAGGACGAGGGGGATTCTTTTTTGGTTTTTATTGCGTGGACGGGGTGTGAGGGATGAGGTGCGGGAGATGTGGGAGACACGGTTGAGGGCGTTCTCGACCACCGAGGAGGGGAAGTTACGGTCCTTGAAAAACGAGGACAACTGAGATGTACGGGAGTGGAATGCCTCATCCTGGGAGCATATGCGGCGGAGGCGAAGGAATTGGGAATAGGGGATAGCATTTTTGCAGGAAGGTGGGTGGGAGGAGGAGTATTCTAGGTAGCTGTGGGAGTCGGTGGGCTTGAAATGAATATCGGTTTCGAGGTGGTTGCCCGATATGGAGACAGAGAGGTCCAGGAAGGGGAGAGAGGTGTTAGAGATAGTCCAGGTAAACTTAAGGTTGGGGTGGAAGGTGTTGGTGAAGTGGATGAACTGTTCGAGCTCCTCGTGGGAGCACGAGGCGGCGCCGATACAGTCATCAATGTAACGGAGGAAGAGGTGGGGTTTAGGGCCGGTGTAGGGAAGGGAGAGGGATTGTTCCACGTAACCTACAAAGAGGCAGGCGTAGCTTGGGCCCATGCGGGTACGCATGGCTACCCCCTTTGTCTGTAGGAAGTGGGAGGAGTTGAAAGAGAAGTTGTTGAGTGTGAGGACGAGTTCGGCTAAGCGGATGAGGGTATCAGTGGAGGGGGACTGGTCGGGCCTGCGGGACAGGAAGAAGCGGAGGGCCTTAAGGCCATCTGCATGGGGAATGCAGGTGTAGAGGGACTGGACGTCCATGGTAAAGATGAGGTGTTGGGGACCGGGGAATTGGAAGTTCTGGAGGAGGTGGAGGGCGTGGGTGGTGTCACGGACATAGGTAGGGAGTTCCTGGACCAAGGGGGAGAAAATGGAGTCGAGATAGTTGGAGATCAGTTCGGTGGGGCAGGAGCAGGCTCTTCTCATCAGTAAATGACACTTCTTGCTCCATACCAAACAAGAGGTCTCCCGTTTTATAGTTACCAATCACACCAGGCTCAAACTACATTTTTTTTCAAAAAACAAACAGGAAATACATGGCAAACTTCAGACTTTATCATCTACAGTAGTAAATCGTATACAATATGTAAATGCAACAGTGATCAGGGAAAAGGAGAAACTTTCATCACCAGATGGAAAACTGGTGGCAGTGAATCAGCTATCTGTTAAACAATCTGCTTGATTTTCCTTTCCATTGAATACAATGGAATTGAATATTGATTGGGCATCTGATAGGCTGCTGAGGTACTACCACCAGTTTTCCAAGTAGCAGTAGAAGCTAATATGTATCCCAAGGTCTTCAGTGGGGAGTGGGTGGAATTTTAAACATGGACGTGCATAGACAAGAGTCTCCGAGTGACCTACAAAAGTACTTTGCACAAAATCTCCAAAAGGAAATTCATCCCTATGCATTCATGAACAGAATTAACATGGAAATCCAGCTTTAGAAACAGAAATATACAGAAGTATAGATCTAGTAAACACATTGTGATGCTGTGCTCCTGTTCATCTTATGATATTCACAATATCTTAATTGTGTAAGATGTACCCTCTGAAACTGAATAAAATCAATATTATAATGCAAACCACTCACTGCAGAAGCACTTAGTACAGAAATCAAACGGTAACCAAAGCAAATTATACATATTTTACTATCTTAAAGCCTATCCACCACAACGTAAGGAGTCTTCAGCAAAAATATCTGGACAAGGAGCATAACAAATTAAAAATACTATCAAATATCTCACACGAAAGTGGACATCTTCCTAACAAATCACAATGGGAGAGATTTTGAACTGCTGACTGCCTGTTTTTTGCCTGATAAAATGAATGGCCAGCATTTGAAAGTCAGCTGCTTACTTTGATTGGTCAATGGAAATGCTACCCACCCAATTCAATATTCAGGCAGCTCTTTAAAGGGGTAAGCAACTTGTTTACCTATATCTAGTGTGAGGAAGCATAACTATATGAATCAGAGTATTATTTGCAGTGCTGAACAACCAAATCAGTAGTCCTCGCAGACGATGAAGAAATATCCTAATACTTTTTTGTAAAATTCTGATTTCTATATCAATAACTGAAGGGTGCTCCTCTTAGATATCACACCATCACGATGCACAACCCTCCACTCGACCCTGCCTTGACCTGTTAGCTGATTTAGAATGGAAGATAGCTTATTGCCCAATATTCTGCTGAGTACATTACTTATTGATGGTCTTAGACTAAACCAAAAATGAGTACAGACATTCAGTACTGACTGTGAAATAAGGAGTGTGATTTATATCCCCTCACCTAATTAGCTTCTGTTGATCACAGTCTTGGAAGTTGCAATTGATACAACATCCATAGTTATTCGATGGAGATTGAAGTACATCAACACAATCCCAGTGTAAAACACTGTTTCCTGAATTCATTTCACATTAGTTCTAATTCTACACTGCCGCCTCCTTATTCTCTATTCCAAGGGTAATCATCTTTTTCTAATACATATTGCTCCTGAGCTAAAAGAAGGTCATGTTCCACGGTACCCTGGTGTAATTGATTGCTTTAGCATGTCATAAACAGGACCATTGGCTTATTACTATATTGCAGACCGTGATCCCAAAACACAATCCAAGTCCATTATTCAAACAGAATTCTACTTATTCAGTCATTGTGTGGCAGTGGCCAGGGTCACATTCTGAACCGCTCTCGAGTTATGTGCTGATTTGAACACTTGTTAGATTTTTCACAAGTGTTGTCAGTTTTACTTCTGGAAAGCGATTGACCAGTTTTGACTAATTTTCAATGTCATCACCCATGCAATAGGGGAGAGCCAGGTTGACGAGTGAGGGCGGTTGGACAGAGGAGTAGGTGAGGTTCAAATTGTTGAAAAGGAATATGAATATTTGTTATACAGGAAAATGTCTTGCAGCCAATCAAAACATTCACTAGGGTAATTGACTGAAAGACTAAATCTTCTTCACAAAACAAAAGCGATAAATTTCCTACATCATTAACTAAGATAGAACACAAATTTATTAATATGCTCTATACAATGTAGTCTTTCTTTTAACAAAAAACATTAGATTTATGTTCTTCTGGGATTTTCAAGAAACAATTGCTGGTAGTCAAGCAACAGAAATATATAGTTTGCGTTCATTTTATTTTGCTCTTTGCATTCTTTAAAATGGGTAATTGACAGACAAGTAAAATACTGATATCGATGGCAACACAGTCAAATCAATGGTACAAGTACCTTTTGTTTGTTACTTTCTATGAGCATTAGGAAGTAAAGATCAGCAGCTCACTGGAGCAACGTTCAAATATTTTACAACACATACACTGGAAGGAATATGACTAAGTAATTATATGAAAAACTGACAGCTTCAGCGACATGCAGTAACAGTGGCAAGAATAGCAAAATCATTTTTGGAGACCGTGGGTGTCATTTTGATATTGGGTCTACAACAGGAAATAACATATAAACTGGCCCATTCTGCATAGAATCATAAAACCTTGCAATATACAACAAGCCCATTCCACCCATTGTACCCATTGCAGATCCTTGAAAGAGATGATTTTAATATCTGATTAGTGCAACTCTCCTGTTCTTTCCACATAACTCTGCATTATTTTTCCCCTTTCAAGTCGTTATCCAATTCCCTTCGGAATGTTCTTAGTTCATCTGCTTCCACCATCTGTTTAGGAATTTTATTCCAGATCATGACGACTTGCTATGTTTAAAATAAAATCCTCATCTCCTCTCTGGTTCCTTTCATAATCACCTCATTACTGTGCCGTTGGATTACTGATCTTCCTGCCAGGAGAAACCATCTATTTTTATTGAGACACCTCACTGTTTTGAAAATTTTCATTAAAGGTCCCCCTAACCTGTAGTCATTTCAATGAAGAAAGATGCATAACCGGCTGTTGATTCAATATTGCCAATTTACAACTAAAACCAAAGTCAAAATTACTCCCTGGACTAAACTCTGAAATTCAGAAAGACCTGGATACTAACTTGAGTAACCTATGTCATAGGGGAGGCGATACCTAGAGGTATTATTGCTGGACTGTTAATCCTGAGGCCCAGGTGATGTTCTGGGGGCCCAGGTTGGAATTCTGCCACAGCAACTGGAATTTACATTCAATAATAATCTGGAAATAAGAGCGTAATGATGACCATGAACCAGCTATTTCCTTGAACTCTTTAAGTGCAGAGATTCATCTTTGAAAGCATTTCTAACCAGAGGTCAGCCTAACTGACCTCAATCCTAACAGACAACCAGAGGGAGGAGAGAACATGGGATTCTGGGCAAAAGCATCCCTGCTTCTCTTGTAACCACAAGCACTGTTTAAAGGCACTTTGTTTCTTCTCAAAACTGTCCTCACCTCCCTTCAGCTATCAGATTTCGTGAAGCCTGGGAAAAATGGCTGGTCAGGCTTAAACCTGCAAAGCAGATGAAAATGAAACAAACATAGAGAGAATGATGGAGAAACTCAGCAGGACTGGCAGTGTTTGTGGAGAGAGAAACAGAGTTAACATTTCAAGTCTCACAGAAGTTGCTAGATCTGCCAAGTTTGTCTAGCATTCTCTGATGGTTTCAGATTTCCAGTAGCTGCAGTATTTTGACTTTATTCAACAGCTTAAAGCTGTGGCTGTGAAACATATCCTAATATTTAAACAATCAGCCTGTCTATTGTGAGTGGGTTGTTCTTTTCCTTGCCTCCTTTAAACTCTGAACTATTTGGGCTAGGGGCGGTATGAGAGACAGTTTTGAACTTTTTAAAACATTTTAACATCTAGCTTTATCCCAATGTACATCATGGACTGATCAGGCCAAACGGCTTGTTTCTGCACCGTATAAACCCTTTGTAAACATCTGTTTGGTTGTTAAAATTCACCTCATGAAGGGGACTGGTGGGGAAGAGTTGAGGGAGAAGAGCTCTTAATATATATTTACTACCCAACCTGGGAGACTCACTTGAGTTGCCAGTGACAGTAAGTCTTAGAAAATAACCAGGACTTCGAACAGCAAGGAAATGGAACAAACCAACAGCAGTCATAAAAACAGCATCAAATCTGCATCTGTTTTTTTGATGCATAAGCACAGAAATTTGCTGCACCCAGTTTCAGGTGTAAAAGAACAGTAATACACCCGTGTCCAATGTATAACTAGCCTCACTACAAAACTTGCAGAGCCCTGGATGAATACATTAGGCTACCCAGATGTATAAAACAGTAACTACATTTTGTTTGTTGAACACACTCTGTGAGTAATGAGTCTGTGGGCAGATATTGTTTATAAGAACAAACTGGGGATTTTTTAATAGAAACAACAGGAGCATGAATCTTCTCTTACTCCACAGGGATAGCCATCGCAATACCAACCCACCAGAAAGCACCTCCAGCTCCCCTCCCCTCATCCTATTCTGGCAATTTCTCAGGGTTGGTTCAACATTGATGTCTAATCTTGCACAAGCTGGTGTTTAAAGTGCAGCCAGCATCACATGCCAACACTGAATAAGGAGATTGAGGGATTGATGAATTCTTTGTCCACGTCGCCTGTTCAACATTGAGTCTTGGCCTATTGAGTATTTTCTATATCTTAAGATTTGTAAATCAAATCCAGAAATAGAAGATGAAACTGTCTCATCTTCAAGTATTTCCTAAGGTTGGGAGTGCAGTACAATTAACAGGGGCACAGTAATACAATGAAGGCACCCTCCCTGACAGTAAGGTTCCATCCGTAGAAAAACGTTGAACAAAATATTACTGAAAATCTTGGAAAGAAGCCTTTCCAAAGGATATGGAGATGTCGGTATTGGACTGGGATGGACAAGGTCGGAAATCATACGATACTAGGTTATAGTCCAACAGGTTTATTTGAAAACACAAGTTTTCAGAGTCTTACTCCTTCTTCAGGTGTTAGTGAGACAGTGGTATCAGACACAGAATTTATAAAGTAAAAGATCAAAGGGTCACACCACAGATGAGGATGTACTAAACAAACCTAAGATGCTGTTAAATCTTTAATCAGTCAGAAGGTTTTAATTGATTAATACGTATATATAAGTCCCCAAATTCCTTTGAAGTCACTGCCTTGAGAGAACTAAAGGTTTTATCAGTGTAAAGAAGAGGTGACATTTTAGGTCAGAGAATGCACGTTAGGTGTGAGGCCTTGTTTAGAATCTGTTTGTGTTTTGTTTGGAGTCAGACTGGTTTTATTTCTAAAGTAGGAATTTATAAAATACCACATTGACTGACTGTCTATAAATTGTGTGCTTTTTGAACAAAATAGAATGTATCTGCAAATACAAATTCACCCCATAGATTCACGTGTATGCGTGTGCATGAATTTATTGCCTTTATTTTTACCACATGCTCTTAAATTGCTTCTCTTTTAATAGAAACTGACGTTCTTGCTCTGGCCCACTACAGATGTCAAAATTAAAGGCTGTTAATTCCCAAGATTATGCTTTTGACCTTTTATTAAAAGATCACAATAATATTAGCTACTTTTTACTTTGCTGCCATTGCTCCCATGTACACTGAGATTGTTCAACTTCATCACACAGTTCTTCTTTCTATCCTTATTTCTTTCCATAGTATTCTATCCATACATATTGTTGGCATATATAAATACTTAAATACTCTGGGTTTTTTGTATCTAAATAAATGGTCACAATTCTAATTCTGAAAATGGGACGTAAAAACGGAGAACATTGAAATGTTCAACGGTCAAACAGCACCCGTGCAAATGGAAACAAAGTAGTGTTTAAGGTCCTATAAGCTTTTGTCAGAATAGTTCAGCTGATCAACAGAAAATTATTGTTAAAGATAACGCCAGATGATCAATTTCGAATCGGAAATAAATTATCATTTACCAGGCGTGGATTAAACATTAGTATCAATTGGTGAAGGAAGATGAAATAGAAAGCGAAGTATTAAGAAAGACCAAAGCGTGCAACAAAATAAAAGTTGGCTTAATCTTTTCATTTCACAAATATTGGTTACAACGTGAAATTGAAACAATGTGAAAAAGGGCAAAATTCTGGAAATTCACCACTGTTTAGACAGCATCTTAATTTATTTTAGTCATTATTTTTAATAAAATTAATCTAGTCAGCATCCGAAAAAAGATGGTTGATTATTATTCTTTCTAACTCACATCTTAATGAAGGGCTCCACAATGTTAGCCTGTTGTTCACTAACATGTTGCTAAGTGGCCTAATTTCTATTTCCAGTTCTTAGTTTTACTTCAGAATTACACTAACTGTTTTTTTCCACTTTACCACATTTGTTTACTACCCATTTACTTAATTTCTCCTGTCTGCTTCTGTAAAGTTCATTTTTATTTTCCACTTTAAATTTTCTTTTTTTTTTTACTTTTATTTGATGTCTTTATTTGACTTTTATGTCCTTACTCCGCTCATTCTGTCCAGTTTTAATGGAGGGGGTGCCTGAGACAAGTCAGAACTAGCCATGGACTTGTGTTCTTTTTACTGCACTTGAAGCAGAGCTGGATCAGATTATAACAAACAACCCATTCATAATAGAGCCTGTTCAGTCCTAATGTTGCTCAGGGTAAATCATGGTTGAATCACAATCGATTATTAGGGACTACTGAAGTGTAGAATGAATCAAAGAAAAAGCAAAAACTGCACAACAGAAAGGACAATAGAGGCCCTGCAACATTCCAAATATTTTGCAGCGATTAGCCAAAGAAGCAAGTGGACTTTCTCTGACATGAACAACAATTCAAAATGAATTAAGGCCTCGCAACCCATCATCTGATTCAAACTAATTTTGAACCATAATACTTGGATTACTCATTTACTTCAGCAACAACTGTTTGCACTTATGTGGCATGCATCCCAAAGCACTTCACAGGCATATTACAATTAGACACCAAGCCACACAAGAAGATATTAGGCTGACAAAATATTTGTCAATGAGATAGATTGTGAGGACTGATTTGTACAAGGGTGAAAAAAAACCAAAAGCTTTAATGCTGAAATTTCAGAGCTTAAGAGCCCAGGTCACTGAAAGCATGACCACCAATGGTAGAGTGAAGCTCCAAAATATTTACTATACTTTACTATACATTTATCATGGCATAGTGGTAGTATCCCCAAGGTGTTAAAAGGTTGAGGGCTCAAGTCTCACTGCAGAAACTTCTGAACAAACATCTAAGCTAACAGTCAATGCAGGACAGAGGAAGTACTATCAGAGCTGCTATTTCTTTTGGATTAGACTAAAACCAAGGTCTCAGATAGGTGCAAAAGATTCTTTGGCAGTATTCTGGAGGAAGAGGGGAATTATTCCCAATATCCTAGCCAATGCTGATTTTTTTACCATTACAATTATGCAGATTATTCAGTCATTAACAAATTGTTTGTGGGGCATGCAGTGTGCAAACTGGCTCCTGCATTTCCAACATCACACTTCAAAAGTCATTCATTCAGTGGTGTGTAGCAGTTGGGGGATTTTGGGATTGTGAAGGGAACTATTACAAGCTCTTTTCTTTCTTCTTTTAGTAATAAAGATTCAAAACAAGAATGTTAGAGTGTTTCAAAAACTGCATAAATCATTTGGTGAGAAGCATTTATGTCTGAATTTTCCAACTGTGTTATTCTAATTTGTGTAAGCTGGTGAAATATTATTGACTTATAATCATAATACTTTTTGCTAAAATCTGACTTTATCCTTAGAAACTAACATTTAACTTAATTAGGATCATATCTCGGTAGCTGTATATCGGAGAAACTTTGAAATAGGATGCAGTTTAGAAAAGATATCAAGTTGAAGGGATTCTGGGAGGTTACATCAAGCTTTAGGAAGCTTATTACAGCTAATAGCTAGACCTTGAAGAATGTCTGCGAGAGTTATTTGTACATGCAAAAAGACAAATGTGGAAAACCAAAGTTGCTCTGGGAGTTAAGACCTTGCGATCAGAGAGTCAAACAAGGATGGATGCAAAAAGCATGGATGATGGTGTGATGGTCTCCTGAGACCCTTGAGAGTTCAAGGAAAAGCATACTCAGGACATGATTGTCAAAGGATTAAATGACTGGGAGAGGGAAGGAGTAATTGCATAAGACAAAGGAGAAATTTCTCTATCTCTTTTTGATTGAAAAGGAAAGCAAGTGAGTCATTGGGTTCAGACAGGAAAAGGAAGTTGAGAGACGAAACAGATCAACTATGATCTAAATGATTGGTGCAACAGGCTCAAAGGGTCAAATATCCCATTGCTGCCTTTAAGTTCTATGTTCCTATATGAGGTATATAGACACTTAAAATTTGTCTTCAAAGTGGAGAAAACAAGAAACTAATGAACAAGAGGAGGAAGAGAGAGATAAACACAGAATGAAAGTAAGAGATCAAAAGTTGCAAGAAGTCCCACATAGCCATTTTACATGAAGTACTGCCTACAGCAAATTATAAAGTACTGCCTGACTTTACTGTCATAGTTTATCAAGTTCTGGGACAAAAACTTGCGGGACTTGAAACTACTTAAAAACAATCTTCCACTCTATATATATGATAAAAGGTAAAATCATCATTGTCCCAAAGGATCACATGGCTGCCCCCTCATTAAAGAGAGAGACAGCTGCTGATGAGTTTAAGCTGAGGGTCACCATGCCTCAGGTAGAGGGAGAGGTTGAGAAGGCAGAATTTTTATTCACATCATAATTAGGGTTTCAAAACCCCTAAAACCAACAGTGGGGACAACAGTACACTATTTCATCAAGGTTCTAGAAGAGATAGAGCAGAAGTTCAGTGCTAAGTTTCATTGGCACTGTGGTGTGGTTGCCTGGAAATAATTTTAAATTCCTTGGCCAAGGTATCTTTTTTATTTTTATTCTTTACCTGTCTTGGGGATTTATGGAACGCACTAGTTGTTTTGTTGCAATACAAAATGAAGACCAAATGGTTGTTTTTTTTTTGTCATGTCATATTTGTATTTTCTGAGGTTTTCTGGGAAACAAATAATCATTCAGCAAGTAGCTGTAGAAATGAAACAGACATAGCCACAAAATTCTAAGTTCAACCCCAAACTTGTGCTGAGTTAGTTGATCTCAGTCAGTGTGGTTTTCTGGTGTGACAACCTATTGCCTATGGCCTAGAGAATGATAAAAATCAGGACAGCATTTTCTTTACAGCTAAATAACTTTCTGACGATCACTGAAAGGGAAACAATGTCAATCAAGCTAATGAAACCGAGGACACTTCACTGGCTGGGACATGTGCTCAGGATTGAAGACAGCTATATCCCCAAGAATACGATACATAGGGAATTAGCCTGTGCCAAGAGGCCAGCAGGGTGTGTGAAGCTCCAATCAAACATGCTGGCGTAAGAGACATGAAAGCCCTCAATATTAGACATGACGAGGGGGAAACGCTAGCTGATGACTGATGCAAATGGCAAAAAAAGGGATACTAGCAGGAAGCTCTGCAAATAAGACATCAGCAAAGATCCTGCTACACCACTCGCATGCTACAACGTTATGTGTGGCACTGGGAGGCAGACTTTGCCTTCCTAGAAATGGCTTCTCCACCCATCAAAACACATGCTGTAGATGATCTCACCTGAGTTTAAAGGAATGAGGGGATATCTCATTGAAACTTACAGATTACTGAGAGGCTGCGATAGAGTGGATGTGGAGGAGATGTTTCCACGAGTAGGAGAGACTAGGACCTGAGAGAATAGCATCAGAGTGAAGGCATAATCCTTTCGAACTGAGATGAGAAGGAATCTCTTCAGCCAGAGAATGATAAATGTCTGGAATTCATTGCTACTGAAGGCAGTGGGGGCCAAGTCATTGAGTGTATTTGAGATAGAGATAAACTGGCTCTTGATTAGTAAGGGAATCAGAGGTCACATGAAGTAGGCAGGAGAATGGGGTTGAGAAACATATCAGCCATGATAGAAGGGTGAAGCAGACTTGATAGGCTGAATGGCCTAATTCTGCTCCTATATTTTGGATCTCCTGGTCTTAGGGAGCTCCATTCCTATCATCTCTCATTGAAGGAAGGATGCTAAAGCAATCATTCAATCTACTTTTTTTTGCACTATATGCTCCCATCTACATTGATTACAATGATGTCTATCTTTGAGTCATGGCAAAATTGGGCTTTTCAACTCATCAACTAAGTTATTAATAGTTGAGGACCCAGCACATGAAATCACATCCTACTAAAGAGAGTAAATGTTCATTATCCCCTCCGCTCTGCCTCCTGAACCTCAGCCAATTTGCTAACTTGCTTCAAAGTCCATGGAATTGAACTTCCAACCTCTTCAGAGGAACTTTAATCAAATGCCTTCTGGAAGTTCGTATATATAAACATTCTCTTTTCCACTACTTCAGGCAAGTTTCAAAATATTCAATCAGATTTGTCAGGCATGGCTTACCCATTACAAATCCTCTGAATAGCTGGAAATTTGTAAGGTATTCGCTTGGACACTCAATTATTAAGTACAGATTCCAGTAATTTCCTGAAGGCAGATGTTCAGCTATCTGGTCTAGAATTCTTTACTTTGTCTTTCTCAACTTCTGTAAATAACAGAACAATATGAGCAATATTCTGGAATTCAGGAATGGATCCTGAAACAAGCAAACTTTGTAAGATTTTAGTTAGGGCGCCTACGCTATTCTCATTTTGAAAAACCCGTGTTGGAAACCTTAAGGTCCTGGGAATTTCTCTCACTGTGATGCTATTATTTTCTTCATCAATGTTATATTGCTCAAGTCCAATTTGGTGAATCTCTGTACCTGACGGAATATTTGGAATGTCTGATATGCTGGTTCCTTTCTCAACCGTAAGTACTGGTGCAACGTAATTATTCAACATATCCAGCATTTCCTTATTTTTGTTAACAATATCACCCATACCATTGTCAAGGGTTCTACATTGTTCCTGGCTACACACTTCTTAACATAATCGTGAAAAATGTTTGTGCTGATTTTGATTTCCCTTGCAAATTTCTTTGCACATTTTCATTACGTAGCTCACCATCTATTTTGCTGTTCTTTAATATTTCTCATTTGCCAAAAAATGTTTTATTTGCAGTTTTCTGTGTTTTTCTATATTTTTCCTTTAGGTTTCATGTTATTCCTTGCTTCTTTGGTCCTCTATGATTGTTTTTTAGCAAGTACAGCCCTTGCCCCTTAGGAATATGCTCTAGTTCTACATCACATTTATTTTTTCTTTGAACACCTTTCATTGACATTCTGTCATTTTACCTACTGACAGATTTACCCAGTTTGTATTGGACATCTGTTGACATTTCACATCATCTTTACCTAAGTATAGAGTTTTAGCAGCTTCAAACATTACATTGAATTCAAACACATATGGAGAATTTTTGATAAATGTTCTCTCACCGTTAAGCTATTAAACGAATGCAGTTCATCACTATATCTAGTGCAGCATACCCCCTTGTTGGTTTTAACGTCCTTCTGCCTGATGCTCAATCCAAGTCAAGTCAATATATTCCAAAGCTAATTAGAATTTATGTATTATTCCCCTCCAGATCATGTGTATTGTTTCCAACACTTTCTTACACAAGTGTCATGCAGAAATCATTCTATGTTTACTTTAAGAATGGGATTCTCAACAAAATTATTGAGGATTATTTAGGAAGGACTTTTAGGTCCAAACAGAGCAACCACAGAGTTGAGAGGGGTGTGTTAAAACTTGTACCATTGGCCCGTTGGTTAGTTTTCTAAAACCATCCCGAGTTCAAGCAGAAAGTAACCATATAAGCCAGTTAAAGGTCTGTTAAGGCTTAATGTTAAAGGCACAACCAAACAGCTCAGCTGACCAGGTAGCCAATGCTCCAAGGAGGCTCTGAAGCTCTCCCTGCCTACCTAGTTTTAGTTGCAATCACAGGCTACCATGTCTGAATCTACAATTGACGCCGAACTGTTAATCGTAACTTTGATATAAAATTTTAAAAATCTAATGGGGGAAGGACATCTCCACCTTGACACACCTAATTCCTTTCTTACCTGAAAAGGAAAGGTAGCTACAGTATCTTCCAAGCTAGAGGACCTTCCATTGGCTCTCCAGCTTCCAGAGCTTGCCCATTGTTCTTAATTGGGCAGTAAGCCCGGTCCTGGCTACCAGTTGTCTGATTCGGGGGAAATTGCTGCAGGC
Source organism: Rhincodon typus (assembly GCF_021869965.1). Classification (NCBI taxonomy): domain Eukaryota; kingdom Metazoa; phylum Chordata; class Chondrichthyes; order Orectolobiformes; family Rhincodontidae; genus Rhincodon; species Rhincodon typus. The sequence goes on from NC_063332.1 coordinate 114,954,967, forward strand.
TGCCTGTTCCCTGCATGGTACAGGCTTCTGACCATTATTTAACCCAGATGGCAGGGTCCACAGCGTGTGGAGAAAGCCCTGCCCTTTGGTGGCTGCTTGCTTTTTCCTACTAATTTCATATTCAAATACACTGCTTCATGAAAAGTCACCACTTCCAAAAACTAATTCTCACACATGAATGAGTTTATAGAAACGTAAGGATAATAGACCATTCCCATCAGCTATTTCATGGTCTCCATCCATCACAGCTTGTTGTACCCAAGCTGACTGAATATCAATCAGATACATGTGAGTTCACATTGCACTCTGCAATATTAACAGTGATCATTTTTTTTTCCAATTATATCAAACATTTTAATTAAGAATTACTATTAATGAAAAGGAAGAGAAACTTGATAAAATGTGTTAACACATTGTCCCATGATATTAGTAACACAAACTCGAATTACGTCAGAGGAAAAGACAGGATTAACATAAAGTGTGTTTTTAAGCGCAGTGTTTATAAACAATGATCTATGATTATGAAAAACTGGAATTCAATTCATTACAATATCATTCATTTTATTAGGAAATCTAACTCCTTATCAAGAATAATATTTAAACATGCCAAATTAACAATGACATTTCGTGGCTGACTGTCATTGATTTTGAATTCATAACCGCTTGCTGAAATTCAAAAACATATAAATTGTCAGATTATTCCTGTTCGAGCTTTTACGATAAAGACTCCATGGCAGTCCATTGCTGCCGCCTCCCACCCAACCCGGCCCCGGCGTCATCCAAATGAAGTGCAGAAAAGAGAAAGGCAGTAAAAACAAAAAGAGCTTGGAAGTTACTTATGGGGGTGAGAGAGGCATTTCAAGCCGGAGGAGAGAATGGATGAAATCATCATAAACTTGAAACAGCAGGTGGATGCGAGTGGAACCGTATCCGAATAACACTGAAACTGCTGGGTAAGATCAGTTCTACATTGCTGACAATTCACTGTTTTCACTTTCAGACTGACTATGTAATGATCTACAAGTACAACCGATACCTGGAAGACAGAGGAGTGTTACTTGTACGTGGGGTGTGTTCCCATACTTTTTTTTTTGCTCAACTCACCTGATGTTCGAGTTTCTCTCAGATCACCTTAGTATCTGAAATTAAAGGCAGCGAAAAGCCAGCCTCACGAAACAGCCGCTGCAGTGGGGGGGAAAAAAACCCCTTCCGATTCGCATCCACTCACCGTTCAATCGCTACAGTGACCTCACCCATTCTTTCTTCTTGTTTTGACCACTTCTCTCTTTCACCAAACATCTTTGTTCCCCTATACTCTCCTCTTCTGGGTTTCCAGCATTTCAGGATGGACTAGCGACCAAATCGGCGTTGGAAACATCCTAACGCCAGTTTATAGCAGTGTTCTTCTCAGTTTGGGTATCCAAAAATGTTGCAATTTTAAATTATATTTATTTTTCAGGAGACCCCTACAACTGCAAGAGTAACAATCCTTAAGATTTAGACACCAGCTTCCTGCTGACTGCATTGAGATTACAGGGGGGTAAAAAAGGCAATGCACTTGCGCCTTTAACACCGGGTTGCAAAAGCAGGCATGACTTCGAGCAACAAACTTTATCCGAATTGCTGATACGAGGAGAAATCTATCAGAGTAAATTAGCACTTACATCATCTGATGGCCCCATACTTCAGACTAACGAAGCCCTGTGATGTTTCCATTTGCTGCAGCTCGGTGTAACACCAGCTGGGCTGCTGGAGAAACAGACTTGACTGTGAAATGAGAGACGTTGTTTTACTTGGTACATCCTTCATTGCTGACAGATCCCACGCTGCCAAACCTCCTACTCTCAGGCACAGCTGAGCGATGCTCGCAACAAAACAAAAAAACGCCCATACAGGAATCACATGATTTGCGAGCGTCTGCCTGGCAAAACGGCTGTGGTCTCTGTTGCAGTGATTTGCAGCAAAACCATTTCTTTGCAAGTTTTTATGAATTGTTTAGCTGTGCACAAAGTAGGATTTAGCACTTTCCTCCTGGCCGCCAGTATAGGTATTTTATGGGTCCCATTAGAGTTTTGATAATTTATGCAAACGCCTGGCTGGCTGCCAAAAAAAGAGTGCACAACAGTGCTTTATTTTCCAGTCGACCGAAAAAAAAGAGGCAGTCAACTTTCAAATGACATTCTGACATTAGAAGTTTAGTGCAAGGTCCGGACTGAAAACCCACTTGTTACACATTACCTGCCATGTAACTTAATTCTGAGCATCTATGGGAACATGTTCACCATCAAGACCTAACTGACCAACATCCCCGGTATAATATACATCCATATATTGGCTGATTTCGATGCTGTACGCTTAAGGAGCAGTACCTTGCAAATAGTATGCATTACCCATGAAACTGGATGCATTGGCTTCTGTATACTTGTGGGTGAGCCCCTGATTTTGTAGGAACCAAAGTCTGAATGACTTCAAGACCACATTTGCTGTGAATTCTGGCTTGAAGAGCTAGACCCATGTCTGCCCCTCGGTCTATGAACGTTAGCCTGAAAATCTTCCTCTGAGCAGTGAAGGAGAGGAGGTCCTCTTTCCAGAGAGTGGCAGGAGAAAACTCTCCCAGGCCAAGCAGAACTGTAGGTGGCAGAGACTGTGATTAAATGGACTGGTCTGTAGAAGAAGATTTCATCACAGGAAAAGATTCAATAGATTTATTCTCTCTGGCAAGACAAGTGCAAGGCCAGATCCTTAAGACAGGTCCCTAGGTATTCACATTCTGGAAGTCGTTCCAGCTGAGAAGCTGTTCCTATCATGAGAGGAGTTTTAAGTGACTTGTGTTTAATGGCTGCCACTGACTTCATACAAAGGCCATTACAGTAAAGGTAGATGTCACATGACCATAGGAAATCAGCCAATACACTAAAGTACAATTACATTTCTTCAAACATCTCCCTTTTCATAAAAATTCGTGCATAATCATTGGCAATTGCAAGTTATCCATCATACATGGCTATTCAGAAAATTATCATTGATAACAAAAACAGTATGTGAACTCTTGCCCGTTCCATTTCCATCAGTCTGTGCACATGCATTGTCTTTAAATGATGCAAGTTTCTTAATGGCATGTGTGCATGTTACTGTTGGTTGTTCCTTCAGTATCCGTTTGGCCCAAGGGTCATGTTTCTTCTCCAGGGAGTATCATTCTGAAGACAATTGCTTTTGCTGTGGTAACTCTTGTTACTAATCCATGTATGATGCTGGAGAACAATGAACCTGTGGAAATGACAGACTTTTTGGAGACAATGTCTTCCCAATTTCCTGCCTGTGAAGATGTGCCTGCTCTAGTTGTAAATATATGTCTGCAGTCATGACAATATATCTCATTATCCATGTCACCGTGTGTGTTCAAGGGAACAACTGTTTGACATAGATCCCAATTTACCAAATGGGCTGAATTTGTTGAAAGAGTTGAATGTTTGCATTCTAGTTCTCAGCTGTCCACTGCATAGCTCTGTCAATAAGTTGTTAGTGAAATCAATATGAAATTTGGCTTTCTGTCATTTCATTTTGTGACATATGCCTGCTATGACTTCTGGTATCAGTAGTTTCTTTGCTTTTGGGAACGTTGTTTGCGTACAGTGTGATGTTAGTCTTTGGACTGAACTATTTGTCATGCCTTCAGTAGGTGTATTTATCCATTCAAAGACTGCCTTGTACTGGTCACATTCTGAATGAAAAATGAAGCCAGAAACTTCCTATGTAGTTTAGAAATCCAATGAATTGTTGCACTGTTTTCACATTTGTTGATTGCTGCATCTTAGCTACAGCTGTCACCTTATCAGGATCCAAATGAAGTTCAGTAAATGGTCGATGTACACGACATCTTCAATTGCATCTTTTTGTAGTTCAGCTTCATCTGGTGAGCTCCCTGTAGATGTCACAAAAGATTCTGATCATGGTCTGCAATGGCTTCTTCCATTGTGTCTCCACATCCAGAGACTAGTAAATCATCCACAATAGCTCTTGCTATCTACATGATACTCTCCTCCATCAGTGAATATGCCAAATGGCATACACAACTATCTGTCTCCTGAATGGCATCCAGAATATTGTTAGAAAACTGTCACATTTATCCACCTTCATTTCCAAATAACCGTCCTTTGCATCAAAAGATAGTAAAGACTTTGTAAGTTGTGGCAAAGTTTCTTCAACAGTTGGCATGGTGTTGTAAGATCTCTTCAAGTTTTGTTGATCTTTGAGTCTATGCAGACATTCAATTTTCTGGGTTTTTTTTTCTGGTACCATGCTGATTATTCAGTTTGTTGGAGTGGTTGTTTCCTTGATCACTATCTTCTTTTCCAACTCTATCTTTTCTTTCAGGTTGAACTTGATAATTAGAACTCACCTCAGCAGAGACTGCTTTGGTCTTATATTCTGATCCATTTTAAAATGATATTCAGCAGCAAGACATCCAAGACCCATTAAAAAACTTTGGAATTTTCTAGGATGTGTCAGCTATCAGTGGCCTGCAAATCCTTCTGGCTTGTTTAGTGTTACTAGTCCAAGCTTGAGACTTGTTTCAGCTGAGTTAAGTGAATTTTGCTTAATATCTACTAACTGGAACTTCATTTTTATATATTTTTGGGATTTCTGCTTTGCTTGTCCTCTTAGGATGAGTATCATTTCATCACATAGCTTCAAAAGGTACCTTCAAGGATTTTTGTTTTGGGTCACCACCTTGAGGAACATCACACAGATTGGTGAAGCTCATGATGATGAATGAAACGTGGGGGTCTACATTTGCATTTCACATTCAATTGATGTTGTCCTTCTGCAGTAATTTATTCAATAGCCAGAAACCTTTATTGTCTTTAAGGCTGGTGCCACCAACTTGTTTTATGATAATAAAGTGATTCTTCGAAACTACTAGCTGATATCTATCTAGCATCAATTTTTATAATCTTATTTTGCTTTTTTTCAAACTAAATGTTTGTATGCAAAGTGAAACAACTTCTTACAGTTGCAGCACTATTTTTGCCAAAATGGATGTGTGACACTATCTGCAATATTTGACATTATCTCCAGCTCTGACCTTGATCTTTCTATTGATCTTTCTGCAAATGATTCAGCCTTTGTCCCAATCTGTTATTTTCTTTTGGCCAGAATAACTCTCAACATAATGCAAGTTTCATGTATTCTTCTATCAATATGATTTTGCTGACGATTGACAATCTCAGAGCTTCTGCACATGTTGCTAGTTTTCTTGAGGTTAAATTTCCCCACTCTTAGCATGCACACTCTTATGCCTAAGATAATCCTTTGTCTGATTAGATCATTTTTCAGTTGTCCAAGCTTGCAGGTTTCAGCTCGATGTATCAGTGCTGTCACATATTGATCAACAGTTTTCTTTTCTCCTTGTGCTCCCATGTTGAACAACTGCTATCTTAATTAACATTACTATGAGATTCAAAGTGTCTTTTCAAAGGCTGAAAAAAATCTCTCCTGCCTGCCATTTCAGCTCCGCTGTCCATTAACTTCTTCACTTTTTGGAATTCCTGAGGCAATACAGAGCCGTGAGCTATGAATATAAAAGTCCATTTAGCTCATTGGCACCACCATAGCTCAATGCTTTGAACCCATGAGCTCCCTCATTCAGAGAGTGGCCAATCTTTAGGAGAACTCCAGAGTGGCTAATCTACTGGTGAAAGTGACAGCAGTCAGGAATACTTACTGGAGCCGTGCACTGACCTTCACAAAATGCAAGGTACACTGTAAAGACTTCACCATTTAGTGCTGCTGATGGCATACAAATGTTTTGAACAGTGCCAGTTCTGCTGATTTCTCACTCTCTTCCTGTCTGACTGGTTGGTGTGAATTTCTTCTGGTGACTGTTGTATCCAGGCATTTCATTTAGTTATATGGTTCCTATGCCTGCTGCATTCTCAAACTCATCAGCATCTTGCAGAATATGGAGACTTTTTTTAACTTTTCATTATCTCTGTTGTTCTGTATCTGATAACTCATTTATCATCTGTGACTTTTGACAAGCTCTGTAGTTTTGTCTGTATATAGGAGATTTTGTTTTACTTGTGAATTAATATGGGCATCTGTATCTCTTGCAAATATTTCTCTCTATGCATTCTTTTGTCACTGTTTCACTCATTAAACACGCTGCATTTTTCTTGATTTAGCTAAAAACTAGCTGTTAGAGTCGTGAACACCTTCATCTGTTTACTCATGGTATTATATGCTCTGTCAATGCTACAGTGTGAGCTTGTCCTTTCCAATCTACCACTTTTGTACTTCAGGGTGAGCAGAGCCCCATATAATTTGGCAGAGTAGCTTTTCATCCATGTTCTTAAATTTTCATGCTCTAGTAGCATTTTTCAATCTTGTTTAGAAAGTGTCAATGAGCTCACTTGGTTCTTGTCTCAGGTTTTGAAACTCATTGTCAGAACTTGTGATTTGACTTTGGCTCAAGATTTGTACTGAATTTTTAAAAATTGTCTGGGTTTTTTCTGTTGTTTTCACTTAGCTTCCAACTATTAAAAAGAATTAACTATTTTGTTTTCCATCCACAGGATGATGTAAGTGATCTTTCCTTATCAATAAGGCCCTTTAGAAAACTATTCAGTGCATTTTTGATTAAACGTCTAACATCCCACCAGGGTATCATCAGCCTCTAAATTCATCATAGGATGGATTTGTGTATTTATTTTTATGGCAATGGTGATTTCATTTCCATATGTTTCCCTCAGTTTTCTTTCTAATCTCCCAGGCGATAATTTGGGTCTTTATTTAAGCATTAAATTTGTTTAAAATATTTGCAGTTTTACTTAGACATTCCACTGCCAACATGTTATGTTTTCCAGGTCCAATAGGTTAGGAATGAACAACACTTTAGAATAAAAGCACTGGAGTTTCATTGAGTGTCATTCCTAAAGCTGTCCATGTGGCTGGTAGACTGATGGGCCCAAATTTTGCTCGGCATGTGATTCCAGCGCAGCAGGAAAACGTGACATACCCGATGTGTATACTCATAACAGTTAGTTCCTATTTCTGTATCAATAATGTAACCAACATAATAGCTTCCGTCCATTTAACTGAGTAACATGAGACTGAGGCAGTCACCAAGGAGGCTGAGAATGCCATCACTCATGGGAATGGCAATCTCTCTGCTCTGTCCCCAGTCCCACTGGCGGAGGGACAACGTACGCAACAAGGTCTGGGATACAGGCTGATCCTGTAATGATGCCAGTAAGGCAGACTTTGGCAGATGTCACCCATTGTTTCTACAAAACATAGATGATCACGCTAAGTAAACCCAAGTAGGCAGGCTGCTTCGACCTGCCCCGAGACCGGAAGGCAAGCAACATGTAGAAGTGACCAAGAATAGAGGCCATTGCATCAGGCTCAGTACTGAGTAAGTCACTGGATTTCTTTCACTCGTAATTGTGCATTTTTTCTATCTTTGAGAACACACGATACAAGAGCTTCCTATGACATGGTGCCATTGCAGTTAAGGTTTGGGATAAAGAGCAGGGGCAGCCTGACCTGGGAGATGAAGGATACATGTGGTAGGAAAGTGTGTATTGACATGCAGGATAGTCTTGTCATTATAGACTGGGTGAACATTGAAGCAGTGGGTCTCATTCCTGATGACGGTCTCACTGTTCAGTCACTGGGTTCCTTGATGGCCTCATGAGTACAATCAATATCCTACAGTGGTGAGAATCCAGCAGAGGAGACTAAAGTTAATGTCTGAGACCTAATCTGTCTGGAATTGAAATGTGGTGATCTCACTTCAGGTGACTGTGAGATGCAGTACAGTGAAGATATCTTCAAGGAGCCACCAAAATCTTGTGGTGATCCATGGAGAGAACCAGAGGCAAAAAAGTTTCAAGACTACAGTGATCTTGTCTGCTCCAGGCAGGACAAGGTGAACAGTTCTGCGAGGTATTAAACTATCTGCCACACAGAGACAAATCTTGGTTACCATCTGTTTAGAGAGTTGTAATCTCCTACAGGACTTGTTTTCCGATAGCAACAAGGGGCCCTATCTTCGCTAGTTGAGCCTTTTTCCAGTGCCTGCTCCCTTTTCTCTATCTCCTGATGGATTAGTCTCTAACCCTCTTGCTAAGGATGTCAATTGCCATTGCTACTGAACCTAACTTCTCAGAATTGTATCCCATTTCCAGTGGTGTTTTTCACATGCTCCCTTGGGTGGCCTCCTAATTATACCCGGATGCAACCTCTTCTTATGACCCTGTGATAACAGAAAGAATACAGTTCCCTGCACTTCCAGAATACATGTCAAAGAAGCCTTGGCAAGAATAAGTACAATCTGAAAGTCTGTGCTGGGCCACTTCAGGGAGAAATCAGGAAACAGATTTTGTTATAATAGGTCAGAGAGATCTGGAACGCCTTCCTTTAAATGCAGATTGTTGTTGAGCCAAACTAATAAATCCAGCCTGAGCTTGAAAGGACTTTTGTTAGGTAAGTGTATGGAGAGTTATGGAACAAGGGTGAATAAATGAAATGGAAGTGCAATCAAACTAAAAGATAAAATAGGAACTGGAGTATACTATTAATGACCTAATCCTATGTACAGAATGGAATACCAGGCAGAGTAGAGAAAGGGCAGCCAGTCCATTATCACTAGTTTTCCACCTTCTCTCAAGTTGAAAATTGCTTTCCTGGAATCTGTTGTACAAAGAATTTCTCAGTATTCTACAACAAGTAAGGGGTGAACTTTCACCATCGCAATAAAATAAGATTATGTGCTCAATCTGTACTTTGACTTGACCCACAACCTTTTGAGTCAAAGACAGGATTGCTGCAACAGAGCTAAAGCATAAAGGATAAGGTTACTCTAGATGAAGGACTGTATCTGTTCTGGGAGTATTGGATCTCGACAAAGGAATACCAAAAATATCAGCTTTCATGATCAGTGCCATCGAGAACAAAATAAAATTGTGTACAGAATGGGTTTTATCCAGTTATAATTATTCAGATGAAGTATTTCAACTCTACATTTTAAAGATAAATGATTGGGCAGTACCTTTGAAAATGCAGAAATATATGACAAAAGTAAGGAGTTAGATTCGTACTGCAGGTTTTTATTTTGTATTTTTTAGGAGAATGGGATATATTTCCTTCCATTTGCAAGTTCTGAAAATGATTTTGATTAAATAATGTTGCCTTGTTCATTTAGACCCATGTTGTTGTCATTAATGAATGGAGCAAAATAATCTATAGTTAATTCTCTCAGCAGAAGCAGATATCTCCCAGGCAGAATTCGAATAAAACTAGGATTTAAAACAGAAAACAGCATCGCCAATTTTTCACCCTTCCTATATGTCTGCAACTGTCCTGTCTGCTCATCAAAAATGTCAATCAGGAAGAAGAGTCATGATGTGTCAAAGCAATGAATCCATGTATGATTATGTTACATTCTGCAAGGAAGGAAGTGTGATTGTCCATCTTGGAAACATGGCCAAACAGAATTTAATCAAAAAAATTGTCATACCTATCAGCTTATGTGACGTTGAAGATGAATACATTTCAATTGGAAAAATACATCACGTCTGTGAGGAGATATGCTGAACAATGGCAATGCACAAAACCACTGCACAGTATTGGACAGACATTGACTTAAAAAAAAACATGCCATGGTAAAATAAGAAAGAAGCAGTATAAGACAAGCACAGGTAGAGCTGACAGGAGTAATCATTTTATATATGTTAAGTTGAAAAACTTGCACTTCACCAAAGTGTTAAAAACAGTAATGTATCCTCAATAGAGTCTGCACATGTTGTCCTGATAAATTTGTCAAGAAGCAGATGTGTCTGTAAGATCTGCAGGGGTTCTCCTAATGTTCTGCTGTAAGTTTGACAGAAGATCTGCATTAATCCCAAAGAAGTTGTATAAATAGTCTTCTGCCAAACTTATAGCAGGGCGTGTGGAAACCCTACCACGGAAACCCTACCCCATGAACAGATGATGCAAGTCAGGTTAAAAAGACATCTTTTCATGCTTCATGCATCCCTTGTGGATCTGCTGCAGAGAAACTCAGCAACAAGTTGAGCAATGTCCAACTGACACAGAACCCAGAAGGTCAGCTGAAACTTAACCTCTTGGAGTTACCCCCCCAGTCATCAGGGAAACGGAAGGTCTAAGTCTGGAAATCTTTGACTTCATCTATCCGTACATAGGTTGAATACTTCATTGATTCAGAACCATAAGCAATAATGTGAATTATCCAGGCCAAGACATTGCTGAGGCAGGGCTTCTTTCCATGTGCTGTGGGACAAATTGATACACTTTTAGTTTCAAAACAGAAGTTGAAGTTGTGAACTGATGGCCTACACAGCTCTCGCAAAAAGCACCTTCGGTCCTTGGGATGTAACAGGGCAAACAGTGCATCTCCTTAATAAATGATATTTGAGGATTGAGAAATTAGAAGAGGAGTGAGGAAGCTGCATTAAGTGGGATGAATTAATTCGTAATTCAAGTGCAGGAGAGGGAAAGAATGCCTGGATTAAAAGTGAGAGAAAAAAGACAAAGAAAAAAGAAACAATGAGATACTATATTTTTAAAAGAAATTCAACATTATATTTCTTCTATTATCTCAAAACAATTACCCGAATTAATTACATGTATAATTGTTCTCTTTTTAGATTAGAGCAGTCGATTGGCAGATATCAGTAATTACAAGATTAAAAGGAATATATACTTGTTAAGGAATAGACTTAAGTTTCTGTGATAGGTTTAGTTAGCAATTAATATGCAGTTTTAAGAAACTCGGTGAAAGTTAAGGATGGGATGATGTTTTTGCAAAGCCACAATTTGCGAAGCAAATTGACCTGCAACTTACTTTCCATCATGAATTGCTGTTTACAATTTGTCACCATAGGTTCTTGCTGTATTATACAATACGGAGGCATGGGATTGAGGGTGATTTAGAGGTTTGGATCAGAAATTGGCTAGCTGTAAGAAGACAGAGGGTGGTGGTTGATGGGAAATGTTCATCCTGGAGTTCAGTTACTAGTGGTGTACCTCAAGGATCTGTTTTGGGGCCACTGCTGTTTGTCATTTTTATAAGTGACCTGGATGAGGGCGTAGAAGGATGGGTTAGTAAATTTGCGGATGACACCAAAGTCGGTGGAGTTGTGGATAGTGCGGAAGGATGTTGCAGGTTACAGAGGGACATAGATAAGCTGCAGAGCTGGGCTGAGAGGTGGCAAATGGAGTTTAATGCGGAAAAGTGTGAGGTGATTCACTTTGGAAGGAGTAACAGGAATACAGAGTATTAGGCTAATGGTAAGATTCTTGGTAGTGTGGATGAGCAGAGAGATCTCGGTGTCCATGTGCATAGATCACTGAAAGTTGCCACCCAGGTTGATAGGGTTGTTAAGAAGGCGTACGGTGTGTTAGGTTTTATTGGTAGAGGGATTGAGTTTCGGAGCCATGAGGTCATGTTGCAGCTATACAAAACTCTGGTGCGGCCGCACTTGGAGTATTGCGTACAGTTCCGGTCACCACATTATAGGAAGGATGTGGAAGCATTGGAAAGGGTGCAGAGGAGATTTACCAGGATGTTGCCTGGTATGGAGGGAAGGTCTTATGAGGAAAGGCTGAGGGTTTTGAGGCTGTTTTCGTTAGAGAGAAGGTTAAGAGGTGACTTGATAGAGACATACAAGATGATCAGAGGATTAGATAGGGTGGACAGTGGGAGCCTTTTTCCTCGGATGGTGGTGGCTAGCACGAGGGGACATAGCTTTAAATTGAGGGGTGATAGATATAGGACAGATGTCAGAGGTAGGTTCTTTAGTCAGAGAGTAGTAAGGGCGTGGAATGCCCTGCCTGCAAAAGTAGTAGACTCGCCAACTTTAAGGGCATTTAAATGGTCATTGGATAAACATATGGATGATAAATGGAATAGTTTAGGTTAGATGGGCTTCAGATTGGTTTCACAGGTCGGCGCAACATCGAGGGCCGACGGGCCTGTACTGGGCTGTAATGTTCTATGTTCTAAGAAACACGTGTCATTCACATGTCATTATTTTTCCACTAAAGTCTGGATTAATGGAAAAAAAGGGAGCAAATAGAGATAGCAATTTGACTGAGCTAATGAACCATTGTTATCAACTGCTTCAGTGTCATCATTGCTTCGTAGGGTGCATTCTCATTTGAGTCAAGAAGTTTGTTGATTCAAGCTCTCTCCAGGGTTTGGATGTGCAGCCCAGTGCTAAGCATGCTGCCTACTGGCTGCATATTTACCACATGATCACACCATTATGCAGGGCAAGCACGAGTTGAAGGGAGCCTTCATGAAGTACATTTTGGCTGCTCAAGGGTCAGGACCAGCTTGTGGAAGAATTTCTCAGAAGGAAAGGGATAAAGTAATGGAGCAGCAAGCCAGAGAGAGGGCTTCCATGGTTTCCACTACAGCAACGGAAGGCATAGTACGGCAGCGCAATAGAGGAGATGTCCCCATTCTTCTGCCGGGGACTGTAGGCCACATGGTTACACACTTTGTAGGAAAGAAAAATAGATAACCACAAATATCAGTGTGAGGATTCTGACACTGAGCACTTGGCTTCACACTGTTTAAGGTCAGCATATTCAAATGCTATCTCCTAGCCTCCCAAACGTCATGCACTGTTCAATACGCCACCTTCGGATCAATCACCCACCAACAATTTCTAGTGACAGAATTCATTCCTAACATTCCTTTGTGTCAGCTTGTGCTTACTTACTGAACACTGTTGCAAACCTCACAGCCACATGTTACGATTTCCTCAGATCTCCAGCTATTCATCCATGAGAGAGATCAGGTTGCAATAAATTCACTGACACTTTTTCTATTATGGAGAAGGTGGCACAAAACTGGAGGAAGCAGTGGAGAATTGGTACCCAACTTGGGTCAGGGCTTTGTCCAACACTTGGAGTCCGTTCTTTCCACCATGAAGTCAATGGCATCCTCCATCAACTCACTTGTGGAGTATCATGGAATACCTGATAGTTGATGCTTCAGCTTCCATCCCAGCATTAGCAACATCTACCTGATGTCTGTGTGCTGCAGCAGACTGCTGACATGCAATCTCAGCTTCCTGGATGAGAGGGATCTCCTCCATGCTGCTTAATCCATGCTCCGCTGTGCTTGGTTAAGAGAGGATATTATCTCGAGTTTGGAATTTCAAAGTGGTAGCACTGGCATCAAGTCAGAGTTGCCTGTTCAATTAACACTGCAGTTTTTGCATATTTCTGGCAGATGTTAGGTATATAATGTTAACCTCTTTACCAACGTGGCATCTGGAGCACTTTACATTAAAAGTGCATGTTTGTGATGCGGAGGACTATTTTGAAAATTTAAGAGATCTTTTACTTGCCAAAACAGGCACTACAAAGCTAAATTTTGTCATCTTCATTGTTTAAAGGACTCAAAAGGTCTTATTGATACTGACTGTCCATTTGATATAGTGAAGTCGGAATATAAAAAAAACTGAATTATTTTCACGTGTACCAAAGGCAAAATCAAAATCTATAACAATTTTGAAAACAGTAAGGTAATTGTAAGGAGTGGTGCATTGAAGATAACAAGTGTCAGCAATATCAAATACTTCATAACTGTACAGGCAGATTGGGAGTGAATACTCTTTGTTATTTTTTCTTTTCTGAATACAAGTGCTATAGTTTCATTCTCATAAAGCTCAATACACTTTTTCAAACGTCCATGCATTTATTTAATACATCAATTTATCCAAGCTATTTGACGAACTTCAGTTGGGTCACATTTTGTTCATTTATGCTTCACATTAAGCTCCTTAAGCTACTGTTAGGACCCATGTATTCAAAAGGCAATGTTAGTTTATCTGTGTGTTTTTAATAGATGGGTTATGACATTACCTTGTATTTTCTGAGAGTTGCATCTGCTAAGGATTATTTTCTATTATGTTCCAGCCAATTTACTTGATAAAATTTGAATATGTTAAAGATTTGGGAAAACTTACTTAAAATGTTCCAGCCGTAAAGGAAGTTAATTTTGAACTGACTAATACGTTCCTGAACAGCTGTCTGTGGAGCAAACATTTCTCCAATGCTATAGCATAACACACTTCCACCAAATGTTCGTCATGAAGTTTATTATTATTTTGAATAATGTTAAGCAATACTTAGTTGATTTCCCACAATGTTACACAAAAAGGTACAGAACATGGGCCTAAATATAGAAGTGGGAGTTCTCAGGGAGGGTGACTCCCTCTCTCATCAACAAGAACGTGCCCCAGACTGAGCTCCGAAAAGCTTATTCAGGGCTGCCCTGTAGCTTCTCGATGAATCAGGGGCTCAATGTCCAATTGAGGGGATCCAACGGTGAGAAGATCAGTCTTTTATTTTTGGATCTTGCAGGATGGTAGTTCTAGGGAGAGGCAGATCGGGGGTTTTGTGGCTGGGGGAGGGAGGAAGAGTCATAGGCAAGGGCCAACAGAGTTTTCAGCGACCATCCCTTTGCAGACCCCCCCACCCACCCATCCCTGCCTCTGGCTGCTCTCAAAGTGCAGCAAATAGAAGTGACACCCCACTCAATCCAGTAGGCAGATTGCTGTCACTTCTCCCACCATCTGGGAAGGCAGTTAATCAGGCTGCTGGTGAGCTGAGACCCTTAAACGTGGCCTTTAATGTCCACTTAATGGGTCTTACTTGCTGGCGAGTTGAGAAGTTCCTCATTGGACCTTCCTACCCAGCATTCAATTGTTGAGATGTTGAGAAAGGTTCAATTGCCTCTCCAGGACCAATTCACCCAATTATTTACCCTTCTCACACCCTTCATCATCTCCATAAAGGAAAAAAATTGAGTACTTTGTCCTCTTGTCTGTCTTCATATAGCCTTATTGCATTTTTACGCCCGTTCCTCTTTTCCTCTGAGCTCTTTATACATGGCTCTCTTTATCGTTTTCATTAATCTTTTCTAACTTTCACATTTTTCCAATGTCCCTCCTTCCTGTGCCATGGTCTGGCAGGAATAGGGGCCAAAGAGTTATAGACGTTATTTTACAATGCCAATAGAGGGAAAGTATGGTCTGAAATCATCAGTGGTGCCCTTTTCATTCCCTCAGCCATATGTTTTCCATTACTCTTATTAAATCGTCCCATCTTCTTGCTTTTCCTCTATCTAGAACATTTTGCTCTGAGCGTTACATCTGTTTACACTCATTGCCACTCTTATCGCTTCCTCACTGAAATATCCACTTTTCCTCCCTATTTGTGTTCTGTCAATTATCTCATTCTTAGCCCTCCACACATGTACCCTTCCCATCTTTTATCAGTAGGTAGGTAATAAGAGGTGAGAAAGTTGCATCACATTGGACTTTTTTTTCTGCTACTTAGTATAGTATTACATATGATTTCCAATAATTTCACTGGAAAAGGCTCGAGGTGTTTCCTGAATTTAGGTTACTTGTGTTTTTATACATGCAAAGAATTCTATCATTCCACAAGAAGCTTTGAAGCATGTATTCCAAGCGCATGTTAGAAACAAAAAGCAGCCTCACAAGCCTGTTCAATTTGGGCAATTGGTATGATTCCCTTCTCTACTGTATCTATTGGGTTTGACCTAACTGTGGCTTCAATTCCCAGTCTCAAGAGTCTGATAACCTCTTGCTTACATCTTTGTACAATTGAGATTAGACTTTCTAAGCTTCAAATAACTCCTTCACAGTTTTAACCACACACTTCTGATCTGGAACTTTCAAACTAAACTTCTTACTTTGAGGTAACCTATTTTCTAACAGCTCAGAACTATTCTTTCTTCAGAAGAAGCTGCATTACATATCCTGCCTCAACCAGGGGGTCCTGTAAAACTGAAACCAATAAGGCTTTCTTTAAGCAACAGGCCTTTCCCATTTGTCAACAAGAAAAAAATCTAACTGAAAGCTAACGCATTACTATTCACTTTGTTCACTCATGAAAATTTCAAAATGTAAATGAATTCATATTAGCCTCCAATAATTCTCTCTCCCCTACTGTTTTTGTTTAAAATAAATCACAATGAATACAGAAATATTTATAAGTTAATTATAAATTATTTCACACACACACATGCACACACACAAAGAAAATCTCACATGCCCCTAGTTCCAATACAAACTGAAAAGTAACTTGTATTAAAGAATATATGAATCATACACATTACGTCACACAGTTTATGGGCTGGCTAGGCTAGAATTTATTGCTTTTTCCTAATTGTTTTGGAGAAGGTGGTGGTAAGTTGCCTTTTTGAGCCACTGTTGTCCTTAGGGAGTAGCAATACACAAAGTGTTATCAGGAAGGGAGGTCCAGGATTTTGAACTAGTCACAGTGAAGGAACCGGAATATGGTTAGGATGATGTGTGACTTGGAGAGGAAATTACAGGTGATAGAGTTCCAGTTTATGTGCTGTCTTCGTCCTTCTAGGTAATTGAGGTCACAGACTTGGAAGGTACTGAAAAAAAAAGGAGCCTAGATAAGTTAGTATAAGTTTATCCTGTAGATGGTACACATTGTTGCAACCATCCATCAGTGGCAAACAGAATAGATTTTGGAGGTAATGGATGTGGTGTCAATTAAATGGGTTGCTTTCTCCTGGAAATTGTCAACCTTTCCGAGTGTGTTAAAGCTGCACTCAACCAGCCAAATGGGGAGTATTCCATCACACTCCTGACAAGTAGATGTTGGACAGGCTTTGCGGAGACAGAGGATACAAACAGACCTCCAGACTTCTGAACCACAAGCTCAAGAGCAACAATTTAAATAAAAAGTGACAGTAAATCTGTCAGGCAGAATTTTTCCCTTTTTGGTATGTGGCCAATGATGAGAAAGTTGGGAAACAATGGCAAGAATTTATAAAATTAGAATCTCAATGCAGAGAAAAGGTTTTCAAATTGTCCAGTCAGCTTTAAATGGAGATTTCAGAATCTCCAACTTCGCAATAAAGAGGTGACTATTTTACTTGCCATGCATTTGCCTCTCATGAATAGTTCAACTTGCATTATTTCTCCATGACTTCCAATTTTTCTCTCCTTCCTGGAGAAACTGGATGCCCAAATTCTTGACATGTAATTCCGAGCTGGTACCTGGCACCTGCTGCTCTCCGATTGCTTGCTCTGACTTTCATATATCTGTGTGTTCAGCACAGCATCCCTGCATGCTCTGGGGCCACTATTCTCCTCAGCACTTTAACTATGCTCGTTGGCACTAGCAAACCACTAGTCTCATCACATCATTGTGCTTAACTTGGACCAACCCTCACACTATTTTGTCAAACTCACTGCGTGTGCTTCAAACAAACATCAATGTCTGAAAGTCAAAGGGGAGCAGTGCTTAGTGGAGTCAGAGGGGACTAGTGTCGGACAAGATGTATCATCACAGTAAGTCAATGAACTTCTCCCATTATGCTACAGAGGATTGGCCATAGTCAGTCAGATGCTGGGGCCTACCAGACTCCACGGATCCGTGTCCCTGCAGTCCAGGAATTAGGCCATAGTCTGCCCTACAGGGCAGTGCAGACAGTCCGAGGATTATTGGTAGGTCATTCAGGATGTTATGGAGTCATCAGTCTGGGATTTAGTGCGAGCTCCATCGGAGGTGTGGTGTCAAATCAGTCCATGGGATAGTCCACACTTAGTTCTGGAGGTTTACTCAATAACAGTCAGGGAGCTTATCAAGGGCATATGCCATGGAGTTCTGTGGAAAGTGGGCACATCAATTCTGGGGATGGGCTCATTGCACTGAATGGCTAAGGGAACAGTTACATTGAAAAGAGGCAATTCAAAAGAGGAGGATGGGGTCTGGGATTACATAAATCACAGGATGGCTCTGGGAGTGCCACGTTGGGAGATGGGTGGCACTGGTCACTTTAACTTTGCCCTCTATGTGAAGACAGTGTAGGTCCAACAAGGAAAAGGCAGTTCATAAAGTCATGGGCACTGGTGGTAAATTCGGACTTCAATGGCTTTGTAAAGGGCTCGATAGAAATGAGGGGATGCTGACAAGTCAAAAGGTCCATAGGGTCAACAACTCAAAAGCGAACATGAAGGATGGGGAGATCATCTTGTGTCTGAGGTGCAGCCTGCAACTCACCCCACAACAACATAACGTTGGAAGTCTGTCATATCGGATAAAAGCCAACTGTGCAGAAACTGAAAAAAAAAATGACTCACACCGTATACAAAGTGATGGACTAAGTTACTGTTATTTTCTTTGGGGGTGGAATGAAACTTCTGGAATGTGAGGCCCTGTTTATTGCAATAATTGTGTCTGCAATAACTCATTAATGGCAACCTTCTGATTTAAATTACAATTTATCAGCAGGTCATTTATGGTCTATCAGTGCATCTTAAGGATTATGGCCTCAAGCAATCATGACCATTACATTATCACACTAATTGTCTCCTTGCCAAATCAGGTAAGCAAATCTAATCAGATAAACGTACTTCAAAACTTTGCCTGAGCTTTCGTATCATGAACCTATTGCTCAACTACAACTGGATGAATATGGTTTGCAGCTGCAATATTTGCACACTCAACTGTAAGTATGCAAGAACGTGGTTTGTGATGTGCAAGGGGGCCTTTCTTCAGGGGTAGGGCTATCATGTTGACTTACTGGCAGAATTCTGCTCTCCTAATCTTGTACAACATCTTAACACACATTTGGATCAGGTTACAAATCTCAGAACTTCTTATCGAGACACTGAATTTCTTGGGAAGCCTCCATGCCTCACAATGTGAGGACATAACGTGATGGATATGAGGGCTTAGGAGTTTTTTTTTCCCAATAGAATTGTGATACCTTTCTGCCATTTCCCACAGATCATCTGCTCACACATCTGGCATGGATATCTCTGCGGCTGAAATTCTTGTGACCTCGGTTCAAATACAAAGACAGCACAGAAGAAGACAGCAATTCCATCAGGAAGAACAGCGACTTCCAATACCTGCCAGACAGCCTCCAGAGAGAGGAACACAAGATGCAGATACACCTAGCAGGCTCAGGAGAACGATGAGACTCTCAACCACAGGCCTCATTATCACTTGCTTCAAGATTCCAAATAACATGCGGATCCCGATTAAGGACACCATGGGCCACCATGGGGGAAGTGATGGCCTTAATGGTATTATCGCTGGACTGTTAATCGAGAGAGCCAGATAACATTCTGGGGACCTGGGTTTGAATCCTGCCAAGGCAGAAGGTGGAATTTGAATTCAATAAAATATCTGGAATTAAAAATCTAACGATGACCATGAATCCATCGCCGATTGTAAGAAAAAGCGATCTGGTTCACTAATGACCTTTAGGGAAGGAAACTGCCATCC
The DNA here is from genome assembly GCF_021869965.1 of Rhincodon typus. Classification (NCBI taxonomy): domain Eukaryota; kingdom Metazoa; phylum Chordata; class Chondrichthyes; order Orectolobiformes; family Rhincodontidae; genus Rhincodon; species Rhincodon typus. Next base: position 114,974,314 of record NC_063332.1, read on the forward strand.
TTACCTGGTCTGGCCTACATGTGACTCCAGACCCACAGCAATGTGGTTGACTCCAATGCCCTCTGGGCAATTAGGGATGGACAATAAATGCTGCCTGGTTAGTGACATCCTCATTCCATTAATGAATAAAGGATCACTGAACCTTGTAATTTGCTCAGTCAAGACTTGTGCTCGGAAGGCTTGGGTTGAAGCCATTTCCCAGTGGTTAAGAAGGTGACAGCTGCCCTGATTTTTTATGCAGCAGCTCATTTCAAGGAGCAAGTGGGCACCACTGTGGCATCTCCCAATCCTTTACAGATACCCTTTACTTCTGATTACAGCTCTACAAATCCTTCCCCATGACAATGAGAGTCGAGTAGTCTGGGCTGTGGGAATCTCCACCATCACCGCCTTTCCTGACGTGAAGGATATGGTACTGCATCCCTGTAGCTCACCATGCTGCAAAGTTCAACAGAAAAGGCTTACATTGTATCAATGCTTAAATTATATGTGGCTGTCGACACAAGTTGGCCTATTCATGAGATTCAAATGCATGAAAATAAAATTGTCATCACTTAATCATGAGATTCTTATGTTGCCATTTAAAGCTAAGGGGAAGTTTGGAAAACACAGGGAGCTGCAATGACTTTTGCATACCAGAGAATGCACAGACTCCTGCCTCTTTCCAAAGGCTGCAGGCCATTCAGGGATGGCAGATGCAAGACAAGAGCTCTACCCTCCATACATGGCTTAGATCACCTTTACAAAACCCTCAGACTGACACAGTATGAAGATGCAACGTTTCCACATAGCCACAGTGGGATAGATGATAAGCCACCTTGAGGTGAAGTATTGTTGTCTGGTCTGCACTGACTGCATTTCCAGTATCACCCAGCAGGAGTGCGCTGCATCACTTTGGTCTGTTATGCTCATTACAACTGGAGCTGACAAGAGGAACAATCCTGGATGTGGAAGATCGACAGCATTCTTCTGAGGATGAAGATAAGGATGAGGATCAGGACTTTGATACATTCAAGAAGCCAGAAAGCTCCTCACTGGCACCTGCTTCCAAGATGAATGAGTCAGATTTGGATTTCCTTCAATTGTTTAAAGTTTTCGCAAAGATTTGTAGCTTGGGTTGTGGGTAAGGTTGTTGACTTGCTCACCGAGCTGGTTCTCAACGCATAATGCAATCAACAAACATATAGAATTGAACCCTATATACAAACCCGTACAGATCAAAATTGGAAATGACACTACTCACCATAACGGACAGTATAAATTCCAAGTGGAGTAGAATAACATCGCTTCATTGGAGGCTCCACTGATGATGTCACCTAGCATGGTGACGAAACATCTGAATGAAAATGCCTTCAATTGTTGAAGTTTCTCTTGGTAGTACAGTCGGTTCCGATATAATGTGTGTTTCTTAAATGCAAATTGGTTTTAACACGATTGAAGAATTATAGGAAGTGATTTGTAGAAATGGGAACTTTCCCTATCTGTATTAGCTACAATGCGCTACCATCCCCATCTCTTTGAACGTCACAGTTATTGTGTGATTTTCTTACAACGCAAGGTCACATGAGAATGGAACTATTGTGCTATATCAGAACTGACTGTATGGCAAACAGTCCCTGCTTAATGGAAAGGACTTGTGAATATCATTAATTTTGAGGGCCTTGACCTTTCCTGTTGCTGAATAAATGATTTGTTGTCCACTTGATTTTATGCTTGATATTTCAAAATGAACCTATTTTCAACTATCTACACATTACATGTCTTATTCACTGTTATTAAAAAAAATCAGTTGATAACAGTACAGCCACATTACATGACACTCACTCTTAAGCCTTCTGTCAGGAGGTAGATCCCACTGACATGCAGGGATGTTTTTCGTGATAGCCAGCGAGTTGAGAGGAATCCTAAAAGGGTTAGGGTTCCTTTTACACCTTCCATCACCAGTAACACTTCATTTATTTTTAAAGAGTGCTTCAAGAGTACTCAGTTGCCCTGAAATGTTTGAGCATCCTCTAGATCACACTGCATCTAGTTTGTGCTTTATGCCAGGGTGTGGGATGAATGTGAAGTGGGAATTGAAAAAAATGCATAAGGCAGGATTACACCATCATCCTGGCTGTTCTTAGTGAAGCCAACTGCAACAAAGTCTGTCACTGCTGGACAAAATATTTCACAGCACTGTCTCCTCAAAAGGGCTCAGGCTCAAATGACCTGCCTGCCACTACTTCTCTGGTGCTCCCTTGTGTGATGTGCCATCTTGTCCCTCAATAGAAACGCAAGTGTCGATGAGTGCTTTACACGGTATTTGCATGGTGTGCTTTTCAAAGCTGAATGGATGGAACTTTGTAGATGGGGAGGCGATGGCCTAGTGGTATTATCACTGGACAGTTAAACCAGAGACCCAGGTAATGTTCGGGGCACCCGGGTTCAAATTCTGCCACAGCATTCAATACAAATCTGGAATTAAGAGTCTAATGATGACTATAAATCCATTGTTAACTGTCACAAAATTGCCAGAAAGACATGTTTAGTTCATTAATGTCCTTCAGGGAAGGAAACTCCCATCCTTACCTGGTCTGGACTACATGTGACTGCAAACCCACAGCAATATGGTAGATCCTTAACAATTAGGGATGGGTAAGAAATGCTGTCCTAGCCAGTGACGTCCTCATCCCATGAATGAATACTAAAAAGCTGAGAGATGTGGGTGCAGCAGCTTTCGAGGATGAGGTGGAGAATAATTATGGTTATGTTTATAGTTATAGTTATTGTTATAATTGCCAATAGATGACCAATGGTGCATTGAGCAGTTGTGTGAGGTTCAAGATGTTACTGGGTAAGGGATATTTCACTGGCTTCAATCACCCATGTAGCATCACTGGGATTATTGTGGCACTGCAGCCAGAACTTTGGGGCCAGACTCCTTGTGAATTAACCTCCATAGCAATGAGATCCCATTTTTGTCATAGTGTATGCCATAGATCCATAGAACCCCTACAGTGTGGAAACAGGCCCTTCGGCCCAATAAGTCCACACCGACCCTCAGAGCATGCCACCCAGACACATCCCGCATAACCCACCTAATCTACACATCCCTGAACATGACGGGCAATTTGGCATGGCCAATCCACTTACCCTGCACATCTTTGGACTGTGGGAGGAAACCAGAGTACCCGGAGGAAACCCACGCAGACACAGGGAGAATGTGCAAACTCCACACAGACAGTCGCCCGAGGGTGGAATCGAACCCGGGTCCCTGGCACTGTGAGGCAGCAGTGCTAACCACTGAGCCACCGTGACACCCCATGCCTTGAAGGCCTCCAGGCCTCATGTGAAAATCTCTATATTCCATCTCCTAGACTGCAGGCCCCTGAGCCTAGTGGGCCTTCTCTTTGTCTGTTGTTCCATTTGTCATTTTATATCTTCTCTGAAACCAGTTCCAGCAACTGCTGCTACTTGAATGCAAATCCTTTTTAAGCCAATTCAATTATTTCTGTCCTGTTTCTGAGAAAAGGGGTTTCTGAAGATTCAACTACTGAGTGCCTGGCCCCCACTAGCTTAAGTAAGAAAATCTTGATGCCAATACACTTCTAAAAATGAAAAGCAAAAGAGAATTACAAGTAACTGCCATTATCCCATTATCTTGTAAGGCATTGAATCATATTGTAAATTTGTCAATGGGTGAAACTCTATGCATTCATTCATAACATTCCCTTTCTGTATATATCATTTGAAATGGCAGTCTAGAGACTGGCATGCAGATGTATTCTATAAATAAGCTTACAGAAATAAAAACAGTTAGATCCAAATACATTCCCATCAAATGCCTGATGAGTTATCAGCAGTCGTTTACACAAGTTTCAACTCTGCACACTGTCACAATCTCAGAGATCTTGACTCAGTGGTTAGCACTGCTGCTTCACAGCGCCAGCAACCCGGATTCAATTCCATCCTCGGGCGACTGTCTGTGTAGAGTTTGCACATTCTCCCCATGTCTGTGCGGGTTTCCTCCAGTGCTCCGGTTTCCTCCCACAGTCCAAAGATGTTAGGTGAATTGGCCATGCTAAATTGCCCATAGTGTACAGGCATGTGTAGATTAAGTGGGTTACCCGGGGATGGGTCAGTTTGGACTTGTTGGGCCAAATGCCTGTTTCCACACTGTAGGGATTCTATGATCTATGATCTTCACCAGGTGACTTTAAAAGTAAAATCTGCCTAACATGCAATTCTAAACTGCATGTAACTAATTGTCCACAGAATATTCTTAAATGCCTCAGCAATCACATGAAGTTTAAATATTTAGAGGAATAGGCTGGTCAGTTTTGAAAGACAATCAGTCACAGAAATATTTTAGAGGAGTGCTTCAGCACAGTGTTTATCATTTGCTCAACCAACATTACTCTGAGCTGTTTACATTCAGCATAAATACAAAATAAAATCCCCAAACAATGCCAAAGAAACGCAATATTTACAGGGCATCGTTTTGCAGATGGAACTTATTAGTGTACAACTGCACAAAAACAAAAGATTCTGTGTGACGAGACATGGTATCTATGAAACCAGAAAACATACACTGTGGCATGTACCTTGCAGCATGCAAACAAACATCAAACATTTATCGAGACGTTAAACTGTAGAACCCAGGAGCACTCTCAGTTTCTGAAATAAATAGCTGCATGATTCATAGCAAAAATACTCTCTTCAGTCACCTGTTGTTTTTTAATTACATGAAATATTTATTTTAATTTTGACACTGTTATTACAAAACATATAACCTAAAATGAGCTCACTCAATCCTGCCCTGTTGCTGTATTATTCGGAATATTGATCAGCCGTCAGTTTAATTTTTCAAAGTTGGCTCCTACATTTTTACCTTGGGCTTAGTCATTATGTATAATTAGTAATCTTGTTTAGAAATATAAAATTATTTAATTGAATCCTTGTAGATCCTCACGTAGTTATTTGACATCAATCCAACAGAAAACTGGTTCTTTACAAAGTTTGAAGAAAAGCTGCTTTCTGTTACTTAAAGGAAATTTCTTTGGAATCTATTCATTTCTCCCAGAAAGATCTTTAATCTACATTTTATAATGATGCATTGTACAGTTCTGTAATGTTTATGTTTATTACAAATACTAAGATAAAGCCATGACAGGCTAATAGGGCTACTGTTCATTAGATAGAGAGATGACTGGTGGTGGTTTAACTTGAGGGCCACCAGGCCTCAGGTGATGGGAGAGACTGAGAAGGACTGTCTGTAACGGATATGTCAGCCAGTGTGGCAATTGAACATATGCATTATTCTTCATTGCAAACCAGCTGTCCAGCCAACTGAGCCAATCAAGCCTCAATAAATAATACTGGCTAAAGATTGAATAGAATTGATAGGAGACAGTAAGGACTGCAGATGCTGGAAGCCAGAGTCAATGCATGTGGAATTGGATAAGCACAACAGGTCAGACAGCATCAGAGGAGCAGGAAAGTCAACGTTTTGGGCCAAAACCCCTCATCAGGGTCCTGCTGTGTTTATCCAGCATCTTGATAATTGAACAGAATTGATAATTCAACATGGGGTGGGGACCCAGTTCCAATTCAAGGCCCACTGATGCCAGTTCTGAGGATAACCAGCAGGTAAACTTGTTGATGCCATCTCATTTACATATTTATAACATAGGACAAAATGATTTTCACACCACAAAAATCCAAAGAACTGCAGATGCTAGAAATCAGAAACAAAAACAGATATTGCTGGAAATATCCAGCAGGTCTGTGGAGAGGAATCAGAGTTAACATTTCAGGGCCAGAGAACCCTTCTTTAGAACTGATGGTAGCGAGGAAGAAGTTGTTTCTTATGCAGAAGATAGGGTGGGGGGAGGAGTTATGGAGTAAATGATAGGTGGAGATAGAGGTAAAGAGAGAGAACAGTTGGACAAACAAAGGAGTGGATAACGGTCAGGCTAGGGGAATGAATAGCTACTAATGGCAACTATTAGTGGCTAAGAATGCGTTGTGTGTAATAATAAATCATGTGAATAACAAGGCCTGGTGTGTGAGGGTTGGGGCAAGGACATGGGAGAAGATACTCAGGCCCTAAAATTATTGCATTCGATGTTAAGTCCTGAAGGCTGCAGGATTTCCAAATAGAAAATGTGATGAAGTTCTTCTAACTTGCGCTGAGCTTCACTGGAGCACTGCAGTAAGTCTGAGACAGAGATGTTGGCCAGGGAACACAGTGGTGTGTTGAAATGTCAGGCAACTGGATTGCTCAGGGTCATTTTTGTGGACAAAACATTTGTGTTGTGCAAATTGATTGCCCAGTCTGTGTTTTGTTTCCCCAGTGTAGAGCAGACCACATTCTGAGCAGCGAATACAGTCAGGCCAGGCAGCATCAGAGGGGTAGGGATGTTGACGTTTCGGATTTTCTGTAGAAGGGTCCCGACCCAAAACATCAACTTTCCTGCTCCTCTGATGCTGCCTGGCCTGCTGTGTACCTCCAGTTCCACATTGTGTTATCTCTGACTCCAGCATTGGCAGTTCTTACTATCTCTCAGTGAATACAGTCAACTGGATTGTGTGAAGTGCAGGTAAATCACTGCTTTACCTGGAAGGTGTGTCTGGGGGCCTTGGATAGTGAGGAAAGAGGAATGAAACAGGTAGGTGTTACACCTTTTGTGGTTGCAGGCAAGCTGCCATGGGACTGTGGAGGTATGTTGGGGAGTAGAGGGAATGGTCCCTGTGGAAGCCTATAAAGGGACGGGATGGGAATGTCTGCCTGGGTGGTGGCATCCTGCTGGAGGGTGGTGGGAGAAGGCAGCTAATGATCATCCAGATGTGGATGCTGGGGTTTGGTGAGGACCAAGGGATCCCATCGATGTAGTGGGAGGGAACAGAAGGGGTGATGGCTGAAGTGTGGTAGATGGGTCAGATCTGACTGAGGGTCCTGTCAATCACATTGATGGAGAAACATTGGTTCAGAAACAAGGCGGATATTTACACTTTGTTGGCAGCCTCTGCACTCAGCAGGGAGAAGCCAAACGTTGTGCTCAGAACAAATAGTAAAATGTCCTTGTGTTCTTAAATATAGTCTGTCCCCTTTAATGGAAAGCTGCAGTGAATGCCAGATGGGGTGCTTACAAACAGTACCATCACAATTCTAATCAAAGAAAAATCAACTACTGAGGCTGGCAGGGGGTTTCATGGTCATTAATATTGCACTGGAACCATTAATGGTGGAGGTGGACAGGAGGAGTGACGTATTGCTTTCAAGAGGCCTGGCAGTCTCCTCAAGAACCATCCTCAGAAAGGGGTTGGAGCAGGACAGGGATAACAATTGTTATTATGGTCTCTAGACCAGGGAACTCAGCAGCAGTGTCACAGGAAAATTAATGATATCATCTAAGTAGTCAATGTAACTAAATGCATCTTGTCCTCGCTGCATCAAGAGGTGTTGGAGGTAGTAAGTCGGCCTGAGTAAAGAATTGGCTAATGGGCAGGAAATAGTGCGTGGGGATAAGGGGTTCTTCTTAGCAACCTGTAACCAGTGGGATCAGTACTGGGACTGCAACGATTTACAATGTATATATTAATGACTTGGAGGAAAGAAGTGAATGCAGTGTAGCTAAGTGTGCAGATGACACAAAACTAGGTGGAAAGGCAGGTTGCAAACAGAATGCAGATTACAGTGAGATATCAACAGATTAGGGAAGTGGCCAAACAGCTGGCAAATTGAGTATGATGTGGGAAAATGTGAAGTTGTTCATTTTGGAAGGGAGAACAACATAATGGTATGATTTAAATGGAGAAAACTGCAGAAAGCTTCAACACAAAGGGACTTGGCGGTATTTTGCACAAAACAAAGAAAATCCACAAACAGGTGCAGCAGGTAATCAGGAAGGCTAATCGGACGTTGGCCCTTATTTCAAGGGGGTTGAAGTATAAGGGTAGGGAAGTCCTACTGCAACTGTGCAAGGTGCTGGTGAGACCACATCTAGAGTGCTGTGGGCACTTTTGGTCCTCTTATTTAAGGAAAGATATAATTTCATTGGAGGCCATTCAGAGAAGATTCACTCGGAAGATTCCTAATATGGAGGGTTTGTCTTATGAGCCAGGGCTAAACAGACTGGGACTCTCCTCACTTTGTTTGGAAGGATGAGAGGCGATTACCTTGAAACATAGAATTTTAAAGGGGCTTGACAGAGTAAATGCTGAGAGGCTGTTTCCCCTCATGAAAAAGTTCAGGCCCACAGGACATAATCTCAGAATAATCTGCCACCAATTTAAGGCTGAGATAAGGAAGAATTTATTCTCCTCGAGGGTGATGAGTCTTTGGAGTTCCTTACTGCAGAGAGGTCAGTTGGCAGAGTCCTTGTATCTTTTAAGGCTAAGATAGATAGATTCTTGATTAGTAGGAGAATCAAGGGTTCTAGGGAAAAGTCAGGAAAGTGGATGAGGGGAATGTTGGATCATCCATGATCCTATTAAATGGCGGAGCAGGCTTGAGGGCTGAATGGCCCAGTCCTGTTCCTATTTCATATGGTTGAAATTGAATCAGAGATAGTAGGAACTGCAGATGCTGGAGAATCCGAGACAACAAGGTGCAGGGCTGGATGAACACAGCAGGCCAAGCAGCATCATAGGAGCAGAGAGGCTGACGTTTCGGGCCTAGACCCTTCATCAGAAAAGGGGGAGGGGAAGGGGGTTTTGAAATAAATAGGGAGAGAGTGGGAGGCGGATAGAAGAGGGATAGAGGAGAGGATAGGTGGAGAGGAAACAAACAGGTCGAAGAGGCGGGGATGGAGCCAGTA
>NC_063332.1:114983517-115072720 GCF_021869965.1 Rhincodon typus
ACAACTCTCTCCGTGACTCCCTTGTCCGCTCCACACTCCCCTCCAGCTCCACCACACCCGGCACTTTTCCCTGCAACCGCAGGAAGTGCTACACCTGCCCCCATACCTCCTCCCTCACCCCCATCCCAGGCCCCAAGAAGACTTTCCACATCAAGCAGATGTTCACCTGCACATCTGCCAATGTGGTATACTGCATCCGCTGTACCCGGTGTGGCTTCCTCTACATCGGGGAAACCAAGCGGAGACTCGGGGACCGCTTTGCAGAACACCTACGCTCGGTTCGCAATAAACAACTGCACCTCCCAGTCGCGAACCATTTCAACTCCCCCTCCCATTCCTCAGACGACATGTCCATCCTGGGCCTCCTGCAGTGCCACAACGATGCCACCCGAAGGTTGCAGGAACAGCAACTCATATTCCGCTTGGGAACCCTGCAGCCCAATGGTATCAATGTGGATTTCACAAGTTTCAAAATCTCCCCTCCCCCCACCGCATCCCAAAACCAGTCCAACTCGTCCCTGCCTCCCTAACCTGTTCTTCCTCCCACCTATCCCCTCCTCCCACCTCAAGCCGCACCTCCATCTCCTACCGACCAACCTCATCCCGCCCCCTTGACCTGTCCGTCCTCCCTGGACTGACCTATCCCCTTCCTAACTCCCTACCTACACTCACCTTTCATGGCTCCATCCCCGCCTACCTATCCTCTCCTCTATCTCTCTTCTATCCGCCTCCCACTCTCTCCCTATTTATTTCAAAACCCCCTTCCCCTCCCCCTTTTCTGATGAAGGGTCTAGGCCCGAAACGTCAGCCTCTCTGCTCCTATGATGCTGCTTGGCCTGCTGTGTTCATCCAGCCCTGCACCTTGTTGTCCCCTATTTCATATGGTCTGTTTTGTTGTACAGTCTAATCATAATACCTTTGCTCAAACAGTAGCACTTCATGACACTCAGAACTCACACATAACATCGAGATACTTCAGCTCACCTTCAGACATGTACCAAAGCTGAGTTGGCATCAAAGATTACCAATTCAATTTGGGCTTGTTTTATATGTTTCATGATGCCCTGGAGAAAGTGGGCAGAGGAAGCCATTTTTGAGATGAGCGTACTAGCTTTCCTGTACAACAGTAATATTAGAGACAGACAGAAGCACCTCGAGGTGGTCAGCAGAGCGAAACGTCATCTTGCGTTAACAAGCTACCATACCCAGTTGCAGGAAGGCGGCGGTCTCTGTTGTCGTGTGTGTGTGTGTGTGTGTGTGTGTGTGTCAGTTGTGGGGGAAAGATCACTGGAATAGGCTTTCCTGCTGGTGGTGGATCTTAAAAGCTCTCTGAGAATTGAGGAGTATGCCTGGAGACGGACAATTGAAGTTCCCACACAGCACAACAGGAGTAGAGGTGAGGCATAACTGCAGACAGTCCATTCAAAGGATTGTAATTTCATCAAGTGTATCATGGGTGATTAATGTCACTCTCAGTAGTTTAAGATATCGGTTGTCTACAAAAAAGTTAACTCAATGGCATTTATTTTATTCATTTATTACATTCAATTTCTTTAAAAATGAGAAATCTTGTTGTATTTCATACGTTAACTGGAAGTTCAAATCTCTTTGCAAAAATTAGTGGTCCTTCTGGAGATCATAACAATCGTCATCACTTTTGTTATTTAATCCTCCTTTCCCCTTGCTGCCACAGAGGAAACGTTGCCTTTTATTTGTTTCCTCCACTTCTTTCAGGCACGCTTCCCAGGCTCTATACCTGTTTGGAAGTGGTTCAGCTCTAACATCATGCGGGACTGGTGCGTGGTCGTTGAGCTGAAATATTAACCCTAAGGGCTGAATCTTATGTGTTTGTTTGGCCGAGTTTCATGGAGAGATTTTCTCTGCAAGGCCTAGTGAGAATTCTCGCCATATCTTACTAAACTCACCCCATTTACTACAAACCCTAACCCTATTGTGCACCCTCATCCAATTCTAGCTCGATTCTACCACTTGTCATACCTAGAACTCGCTTCTGCCAGAATAGAGTGGCATCCCTGGCCACACCATTGTCCTCTTTAAAAGGCTGTTGTGCACCTGGACAAGCACCAATAGTCTGGAGCTGCCTGCATGCTCCCTGACATTTGCCTGGAAAGGACAGAGAAGAGCAAGTTGGCAGTCCTGGCGGATGGTGTGGTGCAGAGGCAGAATTTCCAGTGTTCCTAGGACTGGCAGTGGAGGCTGTAACACCAGATCATGACAGCCTGGTCCAGGTTTCCATCCAGGTTAGAACAGTCTTAGCTTTCTGGAGGAACACCCAGCAGTGAAGGAAGGTCAATGACTTTCTCCATTCCACCAGTGCAAGTACCACCATCTTCTCTCTGGCACCTCACACTCACTCTATCTCTGCTACTGTATCCACCTCCCACTGAGGTTCATGCTTTGCCACTCTCACAACTGCCTACAAAATCTCCCTCCACTCACTCTCACCCACCTCAATTCCCAACAGCACTAACCCTGCATACCATCTACACTGCCTACTCACTCGCTCTGGACACTTCCCCACTAGTGCCAAAAACAACAGCTCTGCCACCCACTTACATCTGCCTTACTACTACCTCTTTCTCTCTCATTCCAGGAAGTAAACAACTCATAATAGGACGGAAAGAGTCAAGATGCATGATGGGCTGCCCAACATTATTACTCCTCACTGCTTATGTGGACAGGATCCTGACTCTGACCACCCCCAGTAGCTGACTGACTCTATCCAAGCCACTGGACTCGGATCAAAGGCTGCTTTGATTTACTGTGCCGAGACGTCCTGACCAAATGGTATTTCCCTTAACTTGACTGAGGATCACTGACAACCACGACAATATTGCTGGTTTGTGTCTGCACTAAACATTGTGGAAATTCAGCAGTATTTCAGGCTGGTATCTCTGGCGAAGGGACAAGTTGCAAAAAGATAACCCAACACAAGGCAGGGATGCTTGAGCATTCAGGGAGACTCAAAGTGAGCAAACACTAGAAGGGGAAGTGAACAATTCAGGGATGCAGCCTGGTTCAGTTCATTAGCTGTGTCCACGCGCCTGAGTGCACATTGTCCTTGCAGCAGTATTACAATGATAGATATCAGTGCAGCCCGAAGTGCAACACTGAAGTACAAAGCTGTACTGTAAGTGGTTCAGAGATGTTAGAAGTTGGCATATATCTACTGCTAATGACCGTGGTTATGGGGTGTGTGTGGTCAGTGCCTGAAAAGCGTGCCCTGAGATATCGGTACTCATCCGTCACGGAAGTCGTTCGGGGTTAGTGGTGAGCTGAAGTCCCCAGGGACCTGCTCTGACTTGCCCGTCAAGAATTCTTGGCATCCAGTTTGCTGGCACTGGGTGGTAGGATATTAACGTGGCAAGATGTACAGTTAATATGGTTGTTAACAATCAATAAACTCCTTTTAACTCACTGCTGCCTAGTGAGAATCTCACCTTGATTCATGGAACCTAATTAAAAGATGCAGCGAGTTGTTCCTGATGTTGAGAAGTCACTAAACTCCTCACATGACCCTGCCACATTTTTTGCCATAGTCCACCATTATTCAGTCCCCTGTAAGGTTCTACCCTACATTGTCTCGCAGCAGATGCTGTCCAATCTTCTAAGCATTTCCAGCAATTTCTCTTATCCAAAGAATTTTGGATTTGACTTTTTATTTTGGCATTCTTGTCAAATCCATGGAACATCCAGTTAGCAACCCTCAAATTGCAGCAGAAGAATTTTACAATGAGTAGTTAAAAGTAACTTGAGCTGCTAAGCAAAAGGTAAAATCTTGTAAGGCAACAGTAGTGATTGATTGACCAATTATGGACCCTAAATGTTTAATTGCACCCCTAATTAAACGTTAGGTATTCACAACAATGAAACGTTAAATTTTTAAAATATTGCATTATTAAACTATAATGCCACTGGATATGTTGGAGTAAACATAAATTACAGCATTCAAATTTATCACATTATCTTAGTATTCTTTTACATATTAATTATTCTTCAGGCTTTTAATATGTTGGAAAATAAAAGGAAATCTGGGTACTTATTATACAATGTAAAATACATTTTGATCATTAATTAATGAAATTAAAAGGAATTGTATATTTCTGTGACTCACATCATCTATCAAAATAATTAACTCTTTTGCTCAGTTGACAATAACTGATAGTTCACTGAACATGATTCTAACCAGTTGAAGAAACCAATGTTGTTCTAAGTTTCCAACTGACAATTTAAAAAAATGCATACATACACTGGTTCTGAATTGTACATCAAAAATAGGGCTTCATAATAATGGAAAGGGTTGCATAATTCAAAATGTTGCCGCAAGAAGATTTTATGGATCATCATGGAATATATTTTAGCACAACCCTTTACACTGAACTGCACTTATAATCATGACTGTAGAAATCACCCAACATAATGCACCAATTCCTACAAGATTAAAATTTTCATTCCTTACAAACCAATAACCAATAACATACTTGCCTCATAATGAAAAATAGTTGTGAAAATTCCAACAAAATAATCATTTTAAAAGCAACACAAACCTAAACATAACATAGTCCATCCTCAAATGCTCAAAATCTTTCCTTTTTTTTTAATTGTGTCTCTCTGATTTCCATAAATAAATGGAAGTAAAAATGGTAATTAGGAAGTTCAGTGCATTTCCTGGGAACAATTTTACCAAATGGAATCCACAGGAACAATCTGGAAGTCCACTGTGTTTCCTGGGAACAATTTTACCAAATGCAATCCATAATTACCGAGACATTACTATAAGTTACTGAGGAACTTCTTGATCCACATCTACAACATTAAAAAGCTATCACTGGAATATACATTTCATGAAAAAATATGAAAACTAAACATAAAAAGTTCAGAAAGTTGTCCGTTCCCTTAACATTGTGTATTTTTCCTTTGAACTTTTCAAAGCAGACTGGCAGTAGAAATTGCCATAAGATGTTACTTTTGGCATTGAACAGTATTTTCAGGAACAGATGAAGTTGACTCTTTGAAACATCAAAGAGTAACACTATTATGGATGAATAGCACATAATTGCTTTCAGCCTTAACTCAGATTTTGTTATTTTTCACGGATGATTTGCATTTTTCTTTGATATTCTCAGCAGCTAAAGCTTATTATAGTGAAAAAGTTGATGTAAACTTCAACTTCAAGAAGTGAGGGAATGACAGTTGCTTTGTCCAATGCATGAATAGAACACATGCTGCTGTTTAGTGTGTGGAATTGTTGATGCATATTAAATGCTCTTTAGCAGGAAATGTTCAATCAGCACACTGGGAACTAGAGCTGACAATGATTGATGCCTTGCCCTGAACATTGATTTAATTAGAAACAACAACATTGCCGAAAATATATTTAAAGAATTGTTTTGCTAACTTTGCCCCAGGAGAAAAGATGGCGAGAAGCTAACCCGCTCACTGCAAGCCCTCCATGCAGCCATAATGTCCTGTTGCTGGGCAGAATTGGTTTATCGTGGGACTTCCTCCCCATATGCAGGCCCATTCTTGAGAGCTGCTGGTCAATCAGATTGAGCACAAGGATTCAAATTGTTACGTGCTGAAAGATTTTCAATCAATTTGACAATGAAATTACTTAGAAATGTTGGTTTGATTTATTTATTTTCATGTGTATTTTGTCGCCTCTTTCTAGCGCCATCTTAAAACACACAAAAATAAACCAAAACGTAGAACGTAAATGCAGAAAAATGGCAAAATAAATAAAAAACTAATTTCAACTTTACAGTCCTTGTTAAGTGCTGAGGGGGCATTCGTGTTAAATGGGCCTGGAGCAGCCAGCCACGGGTCTCTTCACCGCGCTGTCAGATCATGAGTCGCCACTCTCCGGTGCCATCTTGTCTCCACTGGCACTGCCGCCACCATGAATTCTCGCTGAACCTCGCCAACGCAACCGCCACCGATGCCACCGGGATTTCTACAACCCAATCTAATTTAAAAACAGCTTTATATAATTTCAAAAAACTAATTTTCAGGATTTTAAAATTGGGTTACTCACAATGCAGGAACACTGATTTGTCACTCTTAAGTGTGCCAAGGGAATTTTTGTTTTAGTTAGCAAATTTTGACAGGTATATTTTTAAAATGCCACTCTGCTGTGATAGACTTTTGCCTCCAGTGATACCCAACCGAATGAGCAGTAGCTTGTCGAAGAGGAGGGAAAAAAGACTCTTTTCAAAATAGATATAATTTGTAGTGCTATTTTTACCAGGATTGATGATTGGATCCAAGTGAGCATTGCCCCATTGTACTGAAAGTTCTTTTAATCCCTACCCATTGGGTAAAAAGGTGAATTTAAAAAGAGCCACAGAAACAATGGGTCTACATGCTGATTGAAACAGGATGAATGGAAAAGCTAAAAGACAGTGACAGATTTTGGCAAAATGGAGAGGCAGGAGTAGGGAATAATTAGAAGAGTTCTTTACTCAGTTCTGTGATGTGTAAAGCACAACACTTTCAATTGTTCATATCAATTCACAGGAGTAAGTTATTCCATTTAAAATAACTGATTCCAGTCACAGGAACCGTTCTGCATATTCACTGTAAAATTAAACAAGTTTTTAAAAATATATATTTGTGGCTTCATCACACCAAGGACAACTTCAGTCTCTCTTCGCAAAGACTGAGGAAACGTTTAAGTGAAACACAGGAATATTAAATTGGTGTGCAACAGCAAATGCTACTGCCTGTTTATTTAAATTAATGTACATTCATGTGTAAATAAGCATAAATTGTCCATGAGTGTCAATTCTTATGAAGTAAAACCTTCAGGCTACATGAGGGAACAACTAACACCAACAAATCAAAAGTATTTATGGCCATTCTAAAGATTCAGAGTCAGGATTGTTCATGAATTCTCTAACACAGAGATTTGAGGATGATCAGCTGTTGAATATATTCAAGGCAAATACTAAGGCAATTAAAGATGGGGGGAGGGTGGGAAAAATACAGAAAATGAAGTTGTGGTACACAAGTAAACATGATCGGGTTAAATGGCCAAGGACCAAATATCATCTTCCTGCTCCTCTTTCTTATGGTCTTTTGAGCTACTCATCTTTAGAATTATGTTATTCCTTTATGATAAGCACCCATCAGTAACTTCAAAATTTTCCAGTGTCTCTGTCTACTTAAAGTTTCCAATATAATTCTAATAGTCCACGCCATTCTTTATCACACATATACCTTTACACTTCTGTAAAGAATATTCTACATGATCTTTCCTTCAGTGCATCTTAAAATATGACACATTACAAATCAGTAAGGAATTTCCTCAGAATTGTTCCCACTGTATTGCATGTAGCATCATCAGTATTATGGCAGACAATCCGCTTATGCATGCCAACATTATTCTTGCAAACTCTATTCTTAAATCACAGAGGTGAACAGGCTACAATCTGGGAAATTCCCTGCCAGGGTATGGAAATGAATAGCAAAAGAAAAAGCATGTTAACAAATAAAATCAGGATGCCATGTTATCTATAAAGTGGTTTGGAGTTGCAATCACTGTCATAACATCAGAAATAAGGGAACTTGCTCTTGAAGTGGAATAAGTACACATAATTTATGTCATTGATTGTTGGTTGAGGAACAAACATTAAGCCAAATACAGTATTGAGAGAATTATTCTGCTTTACTTTCCATACCATCTTGAGATTTTTTGCATCCTGAGAGAGTTGACATAGCCTCAATATAATCAAAGATGGCACTTCTAACAATACAAACTTCCTTTGCATTGCACTGACACATCAGCCTTGATTAAAGCACTTGCCTATATGGAGTGGCTCGAACCCATGCATTTTCAATTCAAGTTAAAGGATTAAACCTGAGCTGAGTTCCAGGAAAAGGATAAAAAATTTACTCAGCATCTTTGTTATGATGCATGACCAGAGCTCTGAAGTTTTATTTTGTCTCTCAGGTATCAAAACTGACAGTTAAATAGAAAAATACACATAGCTATCAGAAAAATTCGCACATCAGGGAAGACAGAATTTAGTCAATGCATCAGGATTAAACAAACCTGTCTCTGGAGACAGAGTTACGATTCACAAATCCTCAGTTACTTGGTGATTATGAACTTTGTTCTACAAGGAGCTTTGACTATGTTGTGCAGGGAATCTGGGGGTCTTCCTTCTCTCCATCTGCAATTTGATGAAGAAAAGAAATAAAATTAGAGCAATGGGATTTTGGTAAACATTCTAAACAGATAAGGAATATTATGTTACCATAGAGAAACATTGTTGTAGTAGGTAGCACTATTATTTTAAATAAAGAAGGGGAATATTGTTGACTTGAAGTAATAGTGGAAAATAAAAGACCAGGCGCCCTTTATACATCTCTCTTGATCTTCTTGTTGAATGAAATTATGGAAACATTTGCTAATTTTTCACACATTTGATAAACATCTGTGCCCCAATCCGAAATCAGCTCACTAATTACTTGAGATACTCAAAGTGAATTGATACAGGTGTCAGTTTGGTCAGTTTTCTTTTGCTCCCAATACGAATATTGTTTTCAAGAAATTACATGGCACAAAATCAGTCACACTTACTATTTTAGTTGGCAGTTACTCAAGTTGACAAAATCAGAGCACTTACCCCCTAGTTTTGGGGGAAAAAGGTATGTTTTAGCCCTCAGTTGTGTAAGGTCTTTGCATAATCTGTAATTTATTGACTTCTGTTAGCATTAGACTTTCTGAATCAGCATTCCAAAGCTGCCCAAGAGCATCTAAAAATTGTGAATCTATGTAAGGAATTTGGAGATGGAGGTCTGTGCTCCAGCCTAGTTTTCTGGACGTAATTTAAGAAGGATAAAATCATAGGCACATGGACCTCTTACTTATCAACTAAAGTCCTAATATAACAACTTCGTCAAGAACACTATTTCATATTTTTTTCCCTGTACAGGGATTCTTGAACTAGTCATATGTATCTATAATTTATTCACAACCATCATTCATGATAATTGATATAAAATTATTTATTATGTCTGTCACTTACTGATTTCCCTGTAATATTGCTGCTAAGTCTATCCATCCATTTTGCATTCAATTTCATAGAATTAACAGTTTACCCTTTCTAATTTACTTTCACTTTCAGTCTGATAAACTAGGAACTTCTTTAATATTTAAAAGATATTTGGACAGGTACATGAATAGAAAAGGTTTAGAAGGATCAAAAGCAGACAGATGGGACTAGTTTAGTTTGGGAAACTGGGAATGGCATGGACAAGTTGAACCAAAGGGTCTGTTTCCGTGCTGTATGACTCTGACTCTATAATCAGACAGTGAAATTGTTTCCTTCTAAATTGGAACAGAACAAAAGGAACAGTGAGTGCTTTGATCTGATTTGATTGTTTCTTAGGGTAATATTATGACCTAATACATATTAACAAAGTTTCTTCTACCCAGGAACAGCAGCAGTCTAACTCTGGTCAGTTTCTACACAATCCCTTTTATTTACATTACAATACATACTCTATTGTGACGTTGCACATCTCTCTCTGGGATAGTCTGCTATTTTTGTCTTCGCAGAGTCTAACACATGACTACGAATGTCACTCTTACATCATCACACACAACATGATATACAAGACTATCTCAGACAAAAAGAAACAAGTAATGGCTTATGTTCAGAGGAAAGGTCATCGGACCTGAAATGTTAACTCTGATTTCTCTTCACAGATGCTGCCAGACCTGCTGAGCTTTTCCAACAACTTCTGTGTTTGTTCCTGATTTACAGCATCTGCAGTTCTTTCGGTTTTTATGGCTTATATATTAGTCATTCAAGAGCTGTCCTGTTTTAAAAGCTGATAAAATTAAGGACCAAGATGAAAGCATCTGACCAGCTGCCATGTGCCTTCCAGCAGAAGCAATCTAGAGGGGAATACTTATATAGTTATCCATAAATGTAAGTTGTAGTCTGAACTGTTCAAATAAAACCTACAGGAAATTTTCATGTAAACTGCAACCACACTACTCAATCTGTGCTATTTAGTAAAAAGACAAGAAATACGACATTAGCAGCACAGGGTACTTTCTTAAAGGAACAAAGGCAGTAGTTGAGTTTGAAAACTACAGAAGACCTTACATCAGATGTTTGAATCAGTGCAGAAGTTACATTTACACTGGGACCACAGAGGGAAAAAAAAACACTACAAGAGTAGTAAGTACTTAATTTATAATAAAAAAAAAGTTTTGTGGATTCTGGAAAATAACGACAAGATTACTGAATAAACATAGCTGGGTTGGCAACATTTGTGAGGAGAGAAATGCAGTTACGATTTGAGTCCAATATAACCATACTTTGGAACCGATTTGCTGTGAGAGTCTGCTAAGGCAGAGAATTGGTTTCAAATTGAGCTGTGGACAAGGCAAAAAAAAAGAGCCACAGCTGAAAACAGCAGACAGATTTTTTTCTTGAAAAATAGAAGAATCATGACAGCTGTATTGTTGAATGACCACATGGCTTAACCTTATGCTAGCACAGTAAACCTATTATACATCCACTGCATAACAACTGAATTTGCAAAAGGCAGGGGTCATTAGAAATGTTATGACCAAATACAGGAGCACGAATTAGCAGGACACAGGTGTTCCAACCTGAATTTAGGCCCTGTAAATAAAGGATGGAGCCAAGCTTCTCAGGATCATTTGTTGCTGAACTAGATAAATAAACAGTGAAAATAAAAATTGCCTTTGGAAATGAGGGATTGCACAGAATCAATACTTAAGACCCGTCTCAACATGAAATGCTGGAAAATAAGCTTTGTGTAAAAGTGAACTTTGGAATTTTTTGCCAATCAAGAGCTGAGGTCTGGTAGGCAACACAACAAAGATCAATTGCTCAGATTGTCACAAGGTGCACACCAAAGACAAGTACTGCAATGTTTCAGAGACTGAGCTGACTGTGTGCAAAGTACAGCTGGTTATAGCTTCAATGCCTCTTGAAACTTTTCGGGAAAATATCTTGCAGAAAAAGAAATTTCACAATATTGTCATACCATTTAAAATTAGCAAAACACAGTCATTGTAGTCAGACAACATTTGCAATCTTTAGGTTAAGTTCCTTGAATCGGCACATTGCCTAGGATGCACAAAAAACGTCAACTGTATGGGAAACATGACTTACTGTGCCACAGTGAATCTATCCTGCAAGAGATCTTTGCTAGAGATGTCTACAAAAGGACACTGGGCTCACCTGTACAAGAAAATCTGCATTCAAAGATTCAACCAGAGATGATAGTAGAATGCAAACAAACAAAAAGATGATGGTACATCCTAGCAGTAACAACAAGGAATATATTAGAGACCCTCATACAACACAAGCTTGTGCATGAGATTAGCTGCACAAGTTATCAGGGGAAAGATTCAGGCTTTCCTCTTTGCAAATGTGAGATATTGTGTAATCAAAGTCAAACATTTCAAAGCTTTCGCCATCATATGCCCAATGAAAATTGGCAAACCACATACTCAGGATCAAAGTCAGCACGGAAGCTAGGACAAACATCCTGCCAGTCAGAATGCTGAAAGATATGTATCTGGATCATTGGAAGTCAGTAATACAACCTACTTTAGAAAAAGATGGATATGGTGATGGCAAATCTGCATAGAAACCACAAGCATTCCACCAGGATCACACAAATAGACTAGCAGGAATAATAGCGTGTATGGATCTCAATATTGTGACCATTCACAAGATCACCTAGATACTAAATGCTACAGAATAGCACAAGAATACTCACAGTCAGTCAGTTCAGGACTGGCAACAATTGTACCCAGACATAGGGAACTTCAAATCTGATGCTGTCTTGCACCTCAGAGAAGATGCAATCTCATCAATCAACTCTCCCAGAAAGCACAGTGATCACATACAAGTAAAGCTGAAGTGTAAGATGGATGATACGTTATGCAATAGCATTATCCTAAGTGTATATCAACACAAAGACTGTAACAATCCATCAAGTATGTGCTGAGGAAAGATAACACATTCAGGGTAGGCACAGACTCAAAATGTCTAAACACAAATCTAAAGGCTTGTCCACAAAGAAATGAGAAGAACTAAAATATACATTTACTCATGTCGGCAGCTTATTGTGAAGTGTTCATCTTCAACAGCAAGCAGTTGCAATTGAATAGGAACACAGAAGCAGAATAAGCCATTCAACCTCTCTATCATTCTAGATCATCCACCTCAACACCATATTTCCACACAATCCTCACGTCCCTTGCTATTATTAGTAACTAGAAATCTATCGATCTATCTCTTGAACTTATTTAATGACGGAGCTTCCAATGCACTCTGGAGTACAGAATTCCAAAGAGTCACCACATTCTGAGTGAAGATTTTCCTCCTCATCTCAATCCTAAATGTCTTAGATTTATACGGAGACAGTGACCACTGGTTCTCGACCGCATAACCAGGGGATCATCAAGTCATTATCTTGAAAGATTGCTAATAAGCTCTTCCTGGTCATGTCAATGCTGTCATATTTCAAAGCGAACTTCCGAGTATCTTTACTTTGTACTGCCCTGGAAGACTGCCCATTTGAGAGGTAAGAAACAGGACTCATGACGGAGACACTTTAAGGCCATTGGGAGAACGTGTGGCATCCATTGTTGTTGACTGTACTGGAGTTTTGCCTGGAAGCTTGTAGAACTGGCTTCAAGAAGGATATTAGCATTTGTTTGGCAGTGATGCCATTGAATCTGGAGAACGTTGCAAAAGCATTGCTCATCGAATTTCTCTAGTACTACTGTGTGTCTTATTGCACACAAGGATGTAGTGATGACAACTGCCCTACTAAGACTTCTGTTGACACATGGAGTCTTTATTGTTAAATTCTCATTGCAGTTTGTAGATGACTGAACAGGCACAGACCAATTTGCACCACACAGCAGAAATACAAGGTTTTGCTGCTGAAGTGGAATATTTAAACATTCTAACATATTGATGAGAAATTCTTTCTTGGCATCTGGGATTTATGAACCATTATTCATTGGAAGATCTTATGATTTTGTGCAGAATGGCTAGTGTGAAAAATGGTCAAATTAATAAAATGATTTGGATGAAGGAAAAAAGAGCGAGATGTCGGAGTTTGCTGGTTTTACTAAGTTAAGTGGTGCAATAAATAATATAGATGGGGAGTGGAAAATTTAAAGGAATAATGGTATGTTAAGTAATTGGGCAAAACTGCGGCAGATGGAGTTCAATATGAGAAGGAGTAAGGTCATCCACTTTGAATTTAAAGGAAATGAGGTGGTGCAGAGTAGATTCATCACAATGATACTGGGACTAAAAACAGTTAAATTATGATTGCAGTTTGCAAACTCTGAGGTCAGTATGTTCTTGAATATAAAAGATTAACTGGGGATCTAACTCAGATAGTAGGATGGTTGAAAGATAGGGTTGATGGAGTAAAATGATTTTTTTTTGGGGGAGTTCACTGCAAAAGATCACAATATTAAATTTAGAGCTGGGCCAATCAGAGGCGAAAACAGAGACACTTCTCCATACAAAGCATGGAGGAAATCCAGAACTTTCCTCCTCAAAAGAAAAACCTATTGCAGTTAAGTCATTATAACTGTCAAAATTAAGCCATATTTTTGTTAGGTAAAGGGGTTAATATTTACAGAAGTAAGACAGGTAGATGGAGTAAAGGCACAGAGGAGCCATGATGGATAAAGGCAGGCCCTTATTTATATTCCTATATTTCTAACAAACAAACTGTTTTATCATTTAAATCAAAAAAGCACTGAATGCTGTTTAAATGGAACATGTTCCAAAACCTGTGCCTTATAACTGTACTATGGACAAAATAATTATGACTGCAATTCTGATATGTATCCATTGGCAGCAAATACATGAAATAAACAGCATTTTTAAATTCTGCAACAAATGAAATGTCCACCAGAAGCACAACTGGATTCCTTTGGATTTGTCTGTAAATTTCACAAATAACAGTAGCATTGTAAGGAATGAAGCAGCACATTGGGCACATCAGCTTAGAGATCCAAAGTGGCCTTCCACTAAGTGGCTGGAGAACTGCCTACTTCAAGCACTAAAAACTTCCACTATGTAAACCAAGATCCTATAACATACATTGTGATGTGCAAATCAGATCTGTAGCACTGCTGGAGACTTTCCAAATGTGGTGGACAACATGATCTCTGGCCATGTCCGTTGCAGTTTGCGCGATGTCCCTAGTGGGCATACTGAGAGGTCAGATTGTGACATCAAACAGCCTTAGTGGCTATCTACTGTTAAGTAGCTACCATGCACTCATAGCTCAAAACATGTGGAGCTGGAGGAACACAGCAGGTGAGGCAGCATCAGAGGAGCAGGAAAGTTGACATTTCGGGCCTAACCTAGGCCCAAAATGTCAATGCCCCATCTCCTCTGATGCTGCCTGACCTGCTGTGTTCCTCCAGCTCCACACTGTATTGACTCTGACTCCAGTATTTGCAGTTCTTGCTATCTCCAATGTGCCCATAGCTTAATGACTGCATAATATTGAAGCCTAGCCCTCTTTGCAGCCGCAGACATCGAAGTACTTAACTTTTATGTCAAGTTTGGCTGTGGCATTATTCAAAATGCAGCTGTATATGTTCTATTAGTTTGAGTACTGCAACTCTATTTCAGGAGCAACTACATGTCTAAATTAAAAAAAAATTACATTATTTTTTTCTGATGTAAAAGACACACTCATAACTTCAATATCACACCACTAGGTAAATTGCCCTCTATTGTAAAAAAGTTAAATATACTTTGGTTGCCATGAAGAATAGATCACATTCAGTTTCAGTTTCACTATTTGTAAATTAGCAATGATAAGTTAATTTGGAAGGGATTTTCACCGTATCGGGACTAAATAAGAAATGATTTTCTCAAGTCTGTTCACAAGTATTTTACATCTTAAAAGAGGGCAGAGAATGCCCATGGGGGGGAGTGGGGGGGCGGTGTTGGTGGGTGGGAGGGGGGGGAGGCGGGGGGAGAGAGAGAGAGAGAGAGAGAGAGAGAGAGAGAGAGAGAGAGGGGGGGAGGGAGGGAGAGTGAGAGTGGTTTGCTGCAGTGTACATGGACTGATAACAATAATTAGTTCAGTCAGCTTTTCTACCCAAAGCAGCAGTGGAATCTTTTTCGGATATTACTGCAATTTCACCAGAAATATAAACAAAAATGTTCTTCATTAATAATAGCTTTAAAAATTAACATGATGGCATAGCGGCATTTACTGCTCAAACCTAATTTCCCCCAAAGAGTGCTGGAGTGCCTTCTTATTCAACACTGCATGCAAATCATATCCCCACAATAGCACCGTTAACTATAGAATCTCAACTTATGACTCAGTGACAGTGAAGAAACTGGTGACGTTTGGCTAACTCGGGATGTTACCTGTCTTAGGTGCGATGCTGTTTCCATTATCATGCTTCTCTGTCCTGATTGCCACCAATGGACATGTCATGACAATTGTTATTGAGGTATCTTGCTGAAATGCTGCATCACATGCTGTAGGATGTCACACTGCAGCCAAAGGATGAGAATGGTGTACGTGGTGGACATTGAACCGAACCAATTTTTATGCAATGAACACAAGATGAAGAATTAATGTGGTCACTATTTGAAAGCATGCTAAGTTGGACAATCATTAGATAATATGCGCCCGCAGCCGCAACAGTTGAATTGTATGTCAGCACATTTTGTAACCTTATGGTCGTTAGTGGAAAATTCTACAGTGACCGGCTCCATTCTCAGACTCTTCAGCAACGAACAACTTCATCTTCACCACAAGATTTGGCTGACATCCTGGCTCAGGCTGATAAGTATCAGATAATCTTCATCAGTTGATGATCATTCCAAGTAGGGTCATCGCACATCTGGTCTTCTCCGCATCGAATGAAGTTAAAATTCTTGAGTGTTATTGCACATGTATCCGTCTCACTGAACAGGGGTTATTCTGTCACACTACTGACACAGACCTTGCAAGTGATGGAGAAGCTTTAAGAAATCATGAATCACCTATCGCACAGTGTCCAACTTGTACATAGTTTGTAGCAACAAGTTGACATGTTCTTGCCAGTTTACCCGACCCTAACCCTCCCCACCTCTATTTCCATCCCTCATGCCAAACCTATACTACAATCCCCACAAAATAAAAACCAAAAGAACTGCGGATGCTGTAAATCAGGAACAAAAACAAAGTTGCTGGAAAAGCTCAGCAGGTCTGGCAGCATCTGTGAAGGAGAAAACAGAGTTATCATCTTGGGTCCGGTTCGTGTTCTGAGGAAGGGTTACTGGACCCGAAACATTAACTTTGTTTTCTCCTTCACAGATGCTGCCAGGCCTGCTGAGCTTTTCCAGCAACTTTGTTTTTACAATCCCCACATTTGTGCAATACATTCCCCAACAGCACATAAGCACCATCCATCTCTCAACCCAAACCCACTCCCATCCCACAATTATAAACCCATATATCTATTCCCCCTCCATATCCACACCCATACCATCTCTTTCAACCAAAAAATTCCCCATCATCTTCCCAGGTCTCACCTATCTCCCAAGACCCTATCCACCCTCCCACCCAGTACAATGCCTCTCAACCATAACAGCACCTCAACCATACCAGCAGTCAAATGCCAATGATGGGGGACTCTATGTTAATGATCCAATTGAAAATCAGTACAGATATTTGGGCTTTTCCTCATTGGGAATGATCATCAACTGATGCTTACACAATATGAAGATTACCTGACACTTACCAGGATGTCAGCCAAAGCTTGCGGTAAATATATAGTTGTTCTTCACTGAAGAACCTGTGAATGGAGCCAGTCACTGTAGAATTTTCCACTAACAACCATAAGATACAAAATGTGCTTATAAACAATTCTACTGTTGTTGCTACTGGTCCATAATATCCAATGGCTGCACAACTTAGCATATTGCACAAATAGTGACCACATCAATTCTTCATCTTGCGTTCATTACATGATAATTGGTTAGTTAAATATAATAAACTTAGTACTGTAATTGCTTTAAATGCTAAGAGCATTATTGTCCTCGGTGTGGTCATTAAGCCTCTTTAGATTGCTTTTGGATAATTGGCTGCACTTGCCACCACTAACATGTGATTTATCAGCTTTTCATGTCTTAACTTAATGCATCCAATGAATAGATATTTCCCATAATTATTCTAAGCAGTTTAACAATGTAAAGCAAAGGCACCTGACCCTTAGGCTTTCATGTATATAGGAACCACTGATGTAAATTTGAAAATTATATCAGCCATAGATCAGTTGGTAGCGCACTTGCCTCATAATCACAGGTTGTGGGTTCAAGTTCCACTCCAGAGACTAGACGACAAAACATTTTAGTTGTCATTCCAGTATAACAACAAAAGAATGTCCCATTTGTCAGCATCATTATCTTCATAAAAGAGTCCACAACTGCTCTCTTAGGTGGATACGAAAAATCCCACAGCATTATTTCAAAGAACAGCGGGGGAGATGTTTTCTCAGTATCTTCGTTAATATTTATCCCTCAATCAACATCACAAAAACAGACTACCCGCTTGTCATCACCTTTGATGGAGTTTGTTGTGCACAGAATGGCTGTTGTGTTTCCAACATTACAACACTGACTACACTTCACAAGTACTTAAATGGCAGCAAAGTGTGTTAGAATATCCTGAGATTTGGAAAGGTGCGATATAAATATGAGCTTTTTACTTTCAGAAAAACACAACTTAAATTGATATGACACATTTCATGACCAGCAGACATCTCAAAGCACTTTACAGCCAATTAAATATTGAAATGAATAAAGAAAGGTGGCTTCAGCATTAAAAGTACTGGTCCAGTTGAGCACACTGTAGTTGTGTGCACCTTTTTGAGAATAAAATCAGCTACAACAGATGCTAACAGTTGAAGATTTAATATTTTTAACAGGGATTTCATCTGTTATTTTACTGAAGATTTTATTCCCTGATCATCATCTCTAGTAAAATACAGAAAAAGAATGGAAAGAAGAAGTAAAGGAATACATTATGAGGCTGTCGACATGCTCGCTGAGCCAGTGGGTTTGGTTGCAAACATTTCATCACCCTGCTAGGTAACGTTGTCAGTGCACATCCAATGAAGCATTGGTGATCTGTTCCACTTGTTATTTATATGCCTCAGTTTGTTGGGGTGGTTGGTATCACTTCCGGTTCTGTTTTTCAGTAGTTTGTACACAGGGTCTAATTCAATGTGTTTGTTGATGGAGTTCTAGTTAGAATACCAGGCCTCCAGGAATTCCCTAGTGTGTCTCTGTTTGGCTTGTGTGATTATGGATGTGTCGGCCCAGTCGAATTTGTGTCCCTCGTTGTCCATGTGAGGTGAGACCAGTGAGAATTGGTCGTGTCTCTTGGTGGCTAGTTGGTGTTCGTGTATCCGTATTGTCAGTTTTCTTCCAGTTTAGTCTATGTAATGTTTCTCACAGTCAACAAAGCTGCATCAGGACACTATTTAAACCAGCTGCAACATACTGCAGCAACACGGAACTACACAAAGCAGAAAAGGAACACCTTTACGGAGCCTTCAAAGGGAATGGATACCCGAAAAGCACAATCCGTCATTGCCTCCGAGACAGACCACAACAGGAAGATACAACATGACCAGACTCACTAATCACCCTACCGTACATCAAGGACATTTCAGAGATCACGACAAGATTTCTCAGACCCTTAGGTATCAGGGTAGCCCACAAACCAACAACCACCCTATGATGGGTACTGACGAATGTAAAGGATCCCATACCCAAAATCAGCAAAACCGGTGTAATATACAAAATAACATGCAAGGGCTGTGAGAAACATTACATGGGCCAAACTGGAAGAAAATTAACAATGCGGATACATGAACACCAACTAGCGACCAAGAGACACAACCAATTCTCCACGGTCTTAGGACACACGGACAACAAGGGACACAAATTTGACTAGGACAACACATCGATAATAGCACAAGCCAAACAGAGACATGCCAGGGAATTCCTGGAGGCCATCAACAAACACATTGAATTAGACCCTGTGTACAAACCACAGAGAAACAGAACTGGAAGTGGTACCAAACACCCCAATAAACTGAGGCATACAAAGAAAAAGTGGGACAGAACACCGACACTTCACCGGAGACGCACTGACGATGTTACCTAGCCGGGTGACGAAATGTTTGCAACCAAACCCACCGGCTCGGCGAGCATGTTTACAAACTCATCCACAAACTGAGCTACAAATCTTCTTGAAAAGGAACACATTATGTTAATCTCAGAGGATAATTAGTGACTAATTTTATCCAACTGACATTCTCCAACATTGCAGCACTCCCTCAGTATGACTGAAGTTTCAAGTTAGATCATGTGCTCAAATCCTGGAGTTGAAATTGAACTTGAAAGTATTCCCACTCAGCTAACAGTGACACTCAATTAAGCATCTATCCCTAAATGTTGCTGAAACTAACTTTCTGGGTTTCTCAATAGATTGTATAGTTGAGTTATAATTCATAAATGTATCCACTGTTTTTCAACAGCCATTCCTTTATTTTGTCAACTTCCTTATGAGCATTACAAATACTAAAATAGTCATATATTGACACCAGGTATTTAGAATACCAATAAATAATTTAGATGTTATGTCATTCTGGGCATTATAAACAATTCACAATTCTAAATTCAACAATGAGAAACCTTATCCTTTACGAAGTTCTGGTGACAATGCAGAATTTTCCTCACGCATGTTATCCAGGAGTTGAGAATGATATTGCAGGCACTGAAATGCTCTGTCATCTCTCTCCAACACTGCTGTCTGATTAATTTATTTGTGCACTCAATTGCTACCAGATGGAAAAACTATCTTAGTTAGATCTCACTCCGTGTTCTATGCACAGTTTTGCTTTCTGCATTACAAAAACGAATATTGAGACTCTTGAGAAGATACAAAATAAGGCATATAAGGCTGTTTCCAGAATGAAAGGTTAAAGCTCTCAGGAATGACTGAACAGGCTACAGCTCTTTCCTCTGGCAGAAAAAAGATTAACAATTGAGTTGTTTAAGAACAGGGAAAGAAGTTTGAAATTAAGAACCATAAATTTAAGGTAGTCACTCATATTTCGATAGTGAATCTGGGACAAATGTCTTTACGTATACATCGGTAAAGGAAGCCCACAATCACAAGTGGTTAAGGTGAATAGCATTGCACTTTACGGGAAAGCTAGTTAAACACCTGAGGAACCGTATTAAGGAAAGAACCACATGCTCTGCTGACAAAGTTTGAGGAAGGGGGTTCAGAAGAAGTTTGCGTGATGCATCAACACTGGCATAGACCAGCTAGGCCAAATCGTCTGGCTCTGCTGTTAATTTGATGGATTTCATTATTTTAAAAAAAAACTCCTTCCTGGTTGTTGCTTGATTCATCCACATTTCACTGTAGTACAATAAAAAGGGATTGCTTTGTGTAACAATTATTTTAAGACATCAAAATGCCAATCATGTACAAGATTGGCAAAACAATAAAGTGAGTCTTTATTTGAAGATATATCTATGTACTGATAGAATGGCATTTTCATTTCATAGTTAAAGTATTGGATGGCATCATATCTGCTATCACCTGGAGCGAGTTAACTTTTCAGCTCATTATGTAAACACAGTCCACTCAGGTAATTGCATAACGAATTGGAATTCTCATTACAGATTGTGTCTAAGGTTCTTGCGCCACATTTAAACACCAGCTGGACACATTTTCAGATACTACTGCAAGCCAAGTCCTTCACGTCAGCCTGTGATGGCCACACCTGAAATGCCAGCTAAGAAATTCCAATGATTCTCCAGTTTACTGATGTCGCCCTGCAGATGCTGCCGGATGGGATCATTGTTGGAAAGGCATAGTCTTCCCATGGGACCACAACTGGACACCTTCCCATGAGACTCATCCAGCTTGAGCAGAGGTTGCAGCATTGGATCGTGTCATTAGCTACCATAAAATGGACAGCAAGTACGGCAGGAAAAAAATAGTCAATGATCCCCTGCACTGTGCAAGGTTAAGTGCCACCATCTACTCTCTGCTACCTTACAGAGACAGGACCATCACTCAATCCAATTCTGCCAGAGTACACACTTTGTACAAATGGTCATAGCCTGTAAGTTTGGGCATCATTAACATCAATATAATGCAAGGCTTCTTACTGCCCTTGTCCTTTCAAGTTACTAACTCTTTCTGCCCACTGTGCTTCATGGTCACTGACTAGGACAACTCGTGGTTATGCATGGCTATAGACTACACCTGCACTGATTCCTAACACAACCAGTACACCCAATTCACCATCAACAATCTCATCAGCTCAGGAGATCTCCTGTCCACAGCCTCTAACCTGTGGTGTGGGGTTGGGGAACTAAATCCGACTGCCCAGGCCGACCCATTGTCTCTGCCTGCTTCTGCCCTACTGAGCACATCCCCTCCTACCTTGACTCCGTTCTTTCCCCTTTGGTCCAGGAACTCCCTACCTACATTCGGGACACAACCCGCACCCTCCACCTTTTCCAAAACTTTCAATTCCCTGGCCCCCAGCACTTCATCTTCACCATGGACGTTCAGTCCCTGTACATCTGTATGCCCCACAAGGATGGTCTAAAGTCCCTCTGCTTCTTCCTGTCACGTGGGCTCAACCAGTCCCCCTCCACTGACACGCTCATTCGCTTGGCAGAACTGGTCCTCAGCCTCAGCAGTTTTTCCTTTGATTCCTCCCACTTCCTCCAAACCAAAGGGGTGGCCATGAGCACGTGCATGGGCCCGATCTACGCCTGCCTCTCTGTAGGATTTGTGGAACAGTCCCTCTTCAACAACTATACCAACACCATTCCTTACCTCTTCCTCCGTTACATTGATGAGTGTATCGGTGCTGCCTCATGCTCCGGTGAGGAGATCGAACAGCTCATCAACGTCGCCAACACCTTCCATCATGCCCTCAAATTCACCTGGACCATTTCAGATACTTCCCTCCCCTTCCTGGACCTCTCCATCTCCATCTCAGCTAACTGACTCACCACTGCATCCATTTCAAACCCAATGACTCCCACAATTACCTCGACTACCCCTCCTCTCACTCACCCTCTTGCAAGAATGCCATCGCATACTCACAATTCTTCCGCCTCTGCCGCATCTGCTCCCAGGATGAGGTTTTCTACTCTAAGACTTCCCAGTTGTCCTACTACTTTAGGGATTGTAGTTTACCCTCCTCTGTAATTAAGGATGCCCTCAAACGCATCTCCGCAATTTCCCATGCTTCTGCCTCAAACCCTCTCACCCCAACAACAATAAGGATAGAGTGCCCTTAGTCCTCACATACCACCCCACCAACCTCCGAATACAACGCATCATCCTCTGACATTTCCGCCACCTACAATCAGACCCCACCACCAAAAAGATATTTCCCTGCCCATCCCCGTCCGTTTCCCACAGGGACCATTCACTCTGTGACTCCCTTGTTGACTCCACACTCCCACCTACTCCTTCACCATACTCGGTACCTTTCCCTGCAACCACAGGAGGTGCTACACCTCCCCTCTCACCACCGCCCAAGACCCTAAATAATCCTTCCAAATCTGGCAGAGATTCACCTGCACATCATCTAACCTTATCTACGGTATCCATTGTCCTCAATGTTATCTCCTGTGCACTGGGGAGACCAAATGCAGACTCGGGGACCAGTTCGCAGAGCACCTGCGCTCTTCACGCACCAACCAACCCAACCTTCCGGTTGCCATCCATTTTAACTTCCCCCTCCCACTCCCCTGGTGACATGTCCATCCTTGGCCTCTTCCATTGTCAGAGTGAGGCCAAACTGGAGGAACAACACCAGATATTTCACCTTGGGAGCTTACAGCCGAATGGCCTGAATATTGACTTCACCAGCTTCAGAATGTCTCCACCCCCCACCTGTCCATCTTCTGACACACCTATCCACTCCAGCCTTCCTCCTGACCAACCATAATAACACCTCCCTGCATCCACCCATCTCTATCACACCTACCTCTCCTCAGACTCACCCCCCCCCCTCCCTCCATTTATTTCTGGGGTCCTCCTCCTCCCCAGTCCTGACGAAGGGTTTCAGCCCAAAACGTTGACTTTCCTGCTCCTTTGATGCTGTCTGTCCTGCTGTGCTTTTCCAGCCTCACACCTACAGGCTCTGGCTTGTAGCATCTGCAGTCCTTACGGTCTCCTTCTTTTTATCTCATTACATGAAAACACTGGCCTGTAGAAAGGAATATGGGAGTCCTCATTCTTGAATTACAAAAAGCTAGCATTCAAGTTCAGAGGGTAATAAGGAAGGCAAATGGAATGTAGCATAAAAGCAGGGAGGCTTTGCTAAAACTATACAAGGCTCCAATCAGATCACAGCTGGAATGTTGTGAACAGTTTTGGGCCCCTTCTTTAAGGAAAGATGGACTGGAATTGGAATCATTCCAGAGAAGGTTCACTGGGCTGATACCACGTATGGATGGACTGTTTTATGAGGGGAGGTTGAGTAGGTTGGACATTGGCATTAAAAAGAACAAAAGGCAAGCATGTTGAAACATACAAGATTTTTAGAGAACTGACAGGATAGATGCAAGGAGATTGTTTCCCATTGTGGGAGAATCTCAGACCAGAGAGCACAATCTCAGAATAAGGCTTGCACATTTAAGACAGAGATGAAGAGTAATTTATTCTCTCAGAGGAAAGTGAAGCTGTGGAAGTCTTTACCACAGTGCAGTCCAGTCTATCTCTTTCTAGCTTTGTTTCTTAAGAGAAAATGCAGAAACAGATTTTATAAATTAATGCTGCTGCTGCTACTTGGCATTTTTTCAAAGTAAATTTTACAGATTAGTCATTCTTTCAAATATAAATTTATAGTTCTGACGATTTTTTTGTTGCATTGTAGATTGTTAATATTTTCACCAATTATAAAAGTAGCTTAGAGGAATGGTTTCAGGGATGAAAAACTTCAGTTATGAGGATAGATTGGAGAAGTTCGGTTTGTTCTCCTTGGAGGGAAGGTGGTGAAGGAGAGATCAGATATAGGTTTTCAAAACATTGAGTGGGCTGGACAGAGTAGACAGGAATAAACTATTCTCACTTTTAAAAGGAACAAGAATGAGAAAGCATAGATTTGAAGTGTTTTGCAAAAAACAGCAAATGTGATGTGAGAAAAAGAAATCTTTCACACAGGCAAGCCATGGAATGCCTGGAAGTGTGATGAAAGCAGGTTCAACTGAAACATTCAAGAGGATATTGCACGATTATTTGCATAAAAATAAGGTGCAAGAAATGGGGGATGTTGGGAGATTAGCACTACATAATGGTGGTAATGATGTTTATGCGAAAAGCCACTGCTTCATGAGGAACTGAATGGCGTCATTCAGCACTGTAGGACTTCTGTGATTTTTTTCTTGAACTTTACATTTAATGTTGTGAAGTAGAGAATCTTTGACCAGGAAAAGCATGTACTGCATTGGAACCCTCACATCTTCCTCCTTCTCTCATAATAAGTAAGGTTTGTGATGGAGATAGCTTCGGTTGGGTGTAGTACACTGAACAGAAAGTTCAAGTCCAACTTGGATAGTTCATCATCTGCATGTCAGTAATAGCAGCCTTCATCTTCGCTTGCTTATCAAATTACACCTCACATACTCCTGAGAACATCAATGAGCGATGACAGGGAACGTTGTTTACACTTTGTGCTTCAATTCCACAGTATGATAACGCGTCATGTTCATAATGAGCACAGCAATTTGGTTTAAGCGGAGTTATACAGCCTGTTGATGGTGTGTGTTGTGTAGAATTAGACGATCTCCCACTGTAGGTGTAGGGTGTCTGTCTCTGGTCCTCACTGTTGTCTTGACAATTCCATGGCTGGTAGCCAAGTACAGATCCTTGGGCATTGATAGATCTGCCTTCATACGACCTATGGTGTCCACAGTATAAAACATTTTGAGCGACTATGGTGAGTTTTTGCACTAACACTTGAATGTATCAGATTTCAGTGCTCAGGGACAGAATTTCCAAATCATTGTCTGCAGAGTTTGACATTGTTTTATCAAATCATTGCTTGCCATTACTGTGGGTGCACACATATCAGTGTACGAAATGGAAGGATATGTGCACGTGCACCCCAGTATCCAGTTTTACCAGTCGGTTAGTCTGTCCATGCATCTGTGACCATATAATCTAGATGGTGGCAAAGGCTTCTATTGGCAAGTCTGTGCCAATGCATTAGACATTCAGCGTGGCGACATCAAATAAACACTGTATACTGATTATCTGCTTATCCTCACCATCTGACCATGTAGCTTGGTTAGACATTTTGTGGTTCTTGTTTTGTTTGTTGAGAATGTTGTAACTGTCTGACATTTGGATGGAGTTTTGCATGCTGATGAATCACTTTTAATGGCCTTTGCTTTCAGCATTGGTGCTTCCAACGTCTTCTGGTGACATGTCGCATACAGCAACAAAAGTTAAATATTTAGTGGTTGTATGTAAGAAACCTTATCATTGCCATTCCTTACTAGGCATGTCTGGATTGAATATTGACCCAGTGGTGAACAAATTATGCAGAGGATGCAGTCTTTGTCCACCTAGTACTTTGCCTTCATATGCTTACACATATATAGCACTTTGCATCTACATGGCACGGGCACACAGTGGTTAGCACTGCTGCCTCACAGCGTCAGGGATCCGGGTTTGATTCCACCCTCGGGTGACTGTCTGTGTGGAGTTTGCACATTCTCCCCGTGTCTGTGTGGGTTTCCTCCAGGTGCTCCGAGTTCCTCCCACAGTCCAAAGATGTGCAGGCTAGGTGGATTGGTCATACTAAATTGCCCGTAGTGTTCAGGGATTTGTACATTAGGTGGGTTATAGGGGGATGGGTTTGGGTGGGTGCTCGGAGGGTCGGCATGGACTTGTTGGGCAGAAGGGCCTGTTTCC
This sequence comes from Rhincodon typus, assembly GCF_021869965.1. Classification (NCBI taxonomy): domain Eukaryota; kingdom Metazoa; phylum Chordata; class Chondrichthyes; order Orectolobiformes; family Rhincodontidae; genus Rhincodon; species Rhincodon typus. The sequence continues at coordinate 115,009,561 of NC_063332.1, forward strand.
ACACTGTAGGGATTCTATGATTATAACCTCTGAGTTGATCAAAGATGTCTTTCCAGAATGCTTCTGATCAGGTAAATGCTATCACGAACTTGATTATGCTGCGTCATAATTCTGCTCCAATGAAATTGCAATAACGCTCAATGCATCTAGCTATGAATTGAATAATGGTCTCTGGTGGTTGTTTCCAGAAACACATGAATTCCAAATGGTGCATTCTTAAGTTGGTCTTCACTTATTATTTATTTTGGATGTTAACCATACACTTTCTGGATTTTTAAGATGATCATTTTTCAGACCTGATATGTTCGGTTGAGGGATGCGTTCATTCATTGCCGACAGTGATTTTAATTTTTCCACCGTTTTTAAATACGATTCAGAAATATGGAAGCCTAGAAAACACAGCTAAACATTGTTGGAACAAATTGCATTACAATAGGCGATCGGTTACCTTCTAATTCAATGCTGGAAATTCTATGATCATTTTGCAGCCTGTTGTAAGATCTTTAATGTTTTCTGGAGATTTTGACAGCTGTACCAGCTTATGGGGCAGGCACAGACAACAATGTGCTGAATGCCCTCCTTCCGTGCTGTCACAATTCTGTGATTGTGTGATTTAGGATTAATTTGACCCCGAGCTGCAGCACATTCGGTAATCACTGCCGTGGGTTGTTATTGGGTTAATTAAAGGGCTTGGTCACAATGGTAACACTGCTGAGCGCTTTCTGCTTTTTCTTCCCTTTCCCTTTCTAATCTCTACCAATAAATTTGTCAACGGCTGCTGGATTTCTAAAGTAAACTGAATTACTGAAAAAGAAATTTAAGGGCTTCTTCTAGCTGTTGAGAATTGTTACTGTATAAATTCTTCCCAGCCTAGCTTGCAGCATTTAGCTTCAGTATTAATTAATCATCCTGTTTGTGGAGTTATGTGTGCAGTGAGATCGCCCCAGTCTCTGTTACTCGGTTTCTGTTCCTGCTTAAATATCGCAGGAGGCCTCTCCATTTTAAGCTTTTGCAAATTTGAACAATCTTACGAGGACCTGATGCTTGCTGCCTGCAGTGAGATGCAATCCCAGATTGAAGGTATTTATGTAGAATCCCTACAGGTCTGCAGAATTGAAAAAATATTTCACCTTTGCACCAGTTTATTTCTTGCTTTGTGCAAAAAAAAAGTCTGATATGTTGTGCTCAGTCAAATCTTCAAAATTGTTCTGCCAGCATAATGTACTTAAAAATCAGAAATCTTCAGAGACCACAAAATGCCATTTACTACAACCATGTTATATTCTTCTTTTCGGTATAAATATATAAATCACATTACAAGGATTGGTGAAAGGATAATGTGGATTCTATATTTGAAATTATAACAATATAGAGAGATTGTGTGAAAGACATTACACTTTACCGCTGCTTCAGATTGCATAACAAGCCATGGAACTTGTATCCTGCTGGCATGATTGATGATTGACAGTATTTTAAGCCATGTTCCCTCAAAGTATAACATGTAATTAGATCCTGGCAATAGATATTCTACCTTTCGATCACATGCGTGCTTCCCTTGGTCCTTTAACAAGTGCAGATTGGTTTACAGAAGTAAAAGGGCTAGAATTTCCTTGCTCCAAAATGGCAGCTGCAATTTGTGTTGGTGACACAACCCATCACTTCTTTGTTCATTCATAAGAAATAGGTGTCTCAAGCTTTATTGACCATCCCTTGTTGTCTTTCAGAGCTGGTGGTCAGATGCTGATGTCCATTTGGTCTATGTAGACCCAGTTAAAGAGGGCTCTATCACTAGAATGATTCAGACCTTCTGAAACTATCATTGTGGGAGCCAACGATTACCTACTGCCCGAGTCATGCGCCAATGGAACATGATAAGCATTTTATTTTTGCAATTTGCACCATAACTCCTGCCATGTATCTGAATGATCACTCCTAACTTGCTGCTGGCAATCTGTAATTCTATGCAACTTACTTCCAAAATACTAGGCTAGCTGATGAACAAAATTGTGTGCAGAGTTTCAACCGTACGTAACAGGCAGGTTCTTGCACAATTACCTCCTAGAGTGGCAATAACTTTGACAATCACAGCACGTAATACAGCTTCAATTACAGTGAATAATTCCAGTTTGAGCAACAGATGACACGAGACTTTGAGAGCTCCACTATCAAATTGTAAGTCACTCAAACCCACAACATTGGCAACTTGACTTTTTACTTGGGATAACAAGGAGTAGAGCTGGATGAACACAGCAGGCCAAGCAGCATCAGAGGAGCAGGAAAGCTGATGTTTCGAGTCGAGACTTTTTACTTTACTTTTGAAGTGGCTAAAACTTTGCCTTCAACATTGTCTTCTCTTTACTGTGTGTTGACAATCCAGTTGTTCCAAAATTCACTTTTCAATGATAGTAGTAGGCAGTCCCAATTTTAAAAAATGCTTCAGCATATACAAGTACAATTAAACAACTTTAATTGATGCTCCTGAGTGTAATGCTGACATGTTAGGCACAAAAACATGATTGAGGCTGTTTTGATCCATCGGTTATTGCATTGATTGGTGTTTTCTTTTACCTATGCATTGTACTGATAAGTAATGTTCTGACTTCACAATGGTAATATTAATAGTAAATTAAATTCAGAAAAAGACAACATGCTAGTGATTGTTAAAAGCAAAATGCATTACCACAGAAAAATAAGTCCACTGTAATACACTTCAGTGGGATTCACACATATTATAGCAGGCTCACCATTTCAGCTTAATCTTACAGAAAACAATGGGGATGTAAAACAAAATCGCTGACACCTGAACTGAATTGGAAAACAAAACACATTCAGCGGGTTAACCAGTATCTGAAGCCTGGCAAAAGTTTTGGAAGTAACTGGCATTTAGGAGGATTACAGATGGCTAGCAGCAACATAGAAGGCATCAATTCAAATAAATGGAGCTGGTAATGTTGCAAATCACAAAAGTAAAGCCTGAGCAGTTTATGAGCATTAGTGAAATTGCAAGATACAATTATTGTCTTCAACTCACTGTCAGACATCTGTTACTCTCTAAAGTATACAATCTGTATACTTCTAAACATCAAATTTTCATACTTATACAACAGATGCAGGCTCAGCTAAGTACAGATAGCACGACATGGATAATTAAGCTAATACTTAGGTAAAAGCCAAAGAAGCGTGGTACTACATAACTGAACACACACACATGCAGTTTTTGTGGAAGAATGGAGCCAGCATGCTCAGAACAGGGGAAGGAAAACATTTCACTCTTCCTCATTGGCAGGAATTGAGAGGAAGAACAATTAAAACGGAAGGGGTGAGACAGTATGTGGTAGATGGGATGTGGAGACAATCCCAAATCACCAATGCCAACTAAGCTTGTTAATGCTCACTCAAAGATAGTAAGAACTGCACATGTTGGAGTCAAAGACAACACAGTGTGGAGCTGGAGGAACACAGCAGGCCAGGCAGCTTCAGAAGAGGAGAAAAGTTGACGTTTTGGGTCAGGACCCTTCTTCAGAAATGGGGGAGGGGGAAGGGAGCTCAGAAATAAAGAGAGAGAGGAGGGGTGGGGCTTGGGAAGGGAGGTGGGATGGTGATAGGTGAGTGCAGGTAGGCAGTGGTGGGGATTGGTCAGTGAGGTGGGAGGAGTGGATAGGTGGGAGAGAAGATGGACAGATTGTATCAGATCAAGGAGGCAGGGATGAGGTGGAGGGTTGGTCATGGGATGAGGCCAGAGGTAGGGAGGTTTTGAAATTGGTAAAATCCACATTTAGGCCATTGGGCTGTAGGCTCCCGAGGTGGAATATGAGGTGCTGTTCCTCCAGTTTGTGGGTAGCGTCACTGTGACACTGGAGGAGGCACAGGATGGACATGTCATCCAGGGAGTGGGAGGGGGAATTAAAATGTTTGGAGACCAGAAGGTGTTGTCGCTTGTCACGAACAGAGTGCAGATGCTCTATAAAACAGTCTCCGAGCCTCCACTTGGTCTCACCGATGTAGAGGAGGCCACATCGGAAGCGGAGGATGCAGTAGACCACGTTGATGGATGTGCAGGTGAACCCCTGTCTAATGTGGAAGGTTTGTTTGGTGCCTTGAAATTCACCTGGGCCATCTCTGATGCCTCCTTCTCCTTCCTGGACCTCTCTGTCTCCACCTCGAAACCGACATCCCACTCCCACAACTACATAGACTACACCTCCTCTCACCCACTTTCCTGCAAGAATGCCATCCCCTACTCCCAATTCCTCTGCCTTAGCCGCGTCTGCTCCCAAGATGGGGCGTTCCACTCCCACACATCCCAGATGTCCTCCTATTTCAAGGACCACAACATCCCCCCTTCAGTGGTCGAAAATGCCCTTAACTGCATCTCTTGTGTTCCCCGCATCTCTGCCCTCACATCTCCTCACCCCAACAAATATAAGGACAGAGTCCCCCTTGTCCTCAAATATCACCCCACCAACCTCCATATCCAACGCATCATTCTCCGCCACTTCTGCCACCTACAATCCGACCGCACAACCAAAGTCATATATTCCCTCTCCACTCCTATCTGCCTTTCATAGAGACCGCTCTCCCCACGACTCCCTCATCCGCTCCACACTCCCCACTAACCCCATCAACCCCCGGCACCCTTCCCTGCAACCACAGGAAGTGCTACACCTGCCCCTACACCTTCCCCCTCACCTCCATTCAAGGCACCAAACAAACCTTCCACATCAGATAGAGGTTCACCTGCACATCCATCAACGTGGTCTACTGCATTCCCTCCTTCCGATCTGGCCTCCTCTACATCTGTGAGACCAAGCAGAGGCTCAGAGACAGCTTTGTAGAGTACCTGTACTCTGCTCGTGACAAACAACAACAGCTTCCGGTTGCAAACCATTTCAACTCCCCCTCCCACTCCCTGGGTGACATGTCTATCCTGGGCCTCCTCCAGTATCACAATGACGCCACCGGCAAACTGGAGGAGCAGCACCTCATATTCCACCTCGGGAGCCTGTAGCCCAATGGCCTAAACAAGGAATTCACCAGTTTCAAAATCTCCCCACCTCCAGCCTCATCCCATGACCAACCCTCCATCTCATCCCCACCTCCTCGACCTGACACAACCTGTCCATCTTATCTCCCACCTATCACCCCCTCCCACCTCACTAACCAATCCCTACCCGCACTCACCTATCACCATGCCATGTATCTTCCCATCCCCACCCCTCTTCTCTCTATTTCTCAGCTCCCTTCCCTCTCCCCCATTTCTGAAGAAGGTTCCCGACCCGAAACATCACCTTTCCTGCTCCTCTGATGCTGCCTGGCCCGCTGTGTTCCTCTAGCTCCACACTTATCTCTTAAGCTTGTTAATGAGTTTTTTTTTAAATCAGTTCTTCAAGGCAGATTTGCAATACTTGTATGGGGGCATGGGTTCCAAAACTGATCTGAAACAGTCCAAATAAAAAGAAGTGGTATCAGAGCAGGGAGTAAGCGATGAATGAACCATTCAATCAGACAGGGGTATAAGAAAGGGTGTATGACTGAGGGACACTAATGCACTGGCACACTGTGAACAGAACTAGCGCAGCAAGTGTGCTACTTGTGATTGACCAATGGACAGTGTTGAAACCCTCGAAGGATACCATAACATTGTGTATGCAACTAACCATTAGCAATAGTTAGAGTGGCATTATGATGAAAGGAGATAAAGATCAAGTACTGCAGATTTACATCCCAATGAGCTCTTCAAACTTTAAGGATGGATTCTATATTAAATCAAATAAATTTAGTAATAAAACTCAAACTTTTACATATGGTCCATATGAGAAATAGGTAACAATTCTGACATTAAGACTCAAATACCAGAGGCTCCCTTTATGTGATTCAAAGCATGTAATCATAAACCGTTTACACCATTTTCAGCAAGGCTAGAAGTCTCCAAGGAGACCTAGCAATCAGAACCTTTTATATTGTGCAATTATGTATTAAAATAACATCAGTATGCCAACTTGTTCTCACATCAAAAAGTCTGCTCAAGAGAATCTATTTCCTCAATAATGAGGAACAACAGATAACAGTTATGGCCTTGCACTTGATTTCCTTTCATGTATCCATACCACATACATATCCAATCCACATCACCTCACTGCAGTTACTTGACTGATTTACTGTCTACTCTCGTAGATGGTTAATGAGGTAATATCTCTTGTGCTTCCAGTCCTGACCGTGCATAGCCATTGCACACTAATGTTCTTCTTTTTAGGCAGTCCCTTGGGATCGAGCAGGATTTGATTCCACTCCGGCTAAATGGATCCTGAGATGACCGATAAATCCAATGTGCACTCTGTAGACTCTGCCATATGCAGGGCAGTCATGCTTGAAGGCTGGAGTAGATAGGTTGTTTGGAGGTTTATGCAACCTCTGTGTGTTCCAGACCATGCCTCTTGCTGCCTTTCTAAATGAACCTTCTCCATTTTTGTTAGTGAAAAGGCCAGGAACTCTACTGAGTTAGAAGGTATGTTTTATCTCTTTAGCAATGCTTTGAGAAGATTGCCTAAAGCCTAAGTACTGATATGTGAATTACATAACACGAAAGAAATAATGGCTATTCAAATTAGTACACATATTCATACACTGTGAATTTGGGCTCTCCCTATTGGTAAACTTCGTTCTTATGGAATCATAGAGTCATACAGCACAGAAACAGACACTTCAGTCCAACCAGTCCATGCCAAACATAATCCCGAACCAAACTAGTTCTACTTGCCTGCTCCTGGCCCATATCCCTCCAAACCTTTCCTATTCATATCCCTCTTTTAAACATTGTAATTGTACCCACATCCACCACTTCATCAGGAAGTTCATTCCACACGCGAATCACTCTCGTGTAAAAAATTTACCTCATGTCTTTTTTAAATCTCTCTCCTCTCACCTTAAAAATGTACCCCCTTGGTCTTGAAATTCCCCACCTTAGGGAAAAGACATCTCCCATCAACTCTATGTACACCTTTCATTATTTTATAAACTTCTATCAGGTCACCTCTCAACCTCCTACGTTCCAATGTCAAAAGACCAAGGCTATTCAGCCTTTCCTTTTAACTCAAACCTTCCATACCCAGCAAAATCCTGGTAAATCTCTTCTGATCCCTCTCCAGCTTGATAATATCCTTCCTATAACTGGGTGACCAGAACTGGTCACAATATTCCAGATGAGGCCTCATTAATGTCCTGTACAACCTCAACATAACACCCTAATTCCAATACAGAAAGGACTGAGCAATGAAGGCAAGCGTGCCAAATGCCTTTTGAACCATCTTGTCTACATGTGACACGAACTTTAAAGAATTATGTACCTGCATCCCTAGGTCCCTCTGTTCTGCAACAGTACCCAAGGCCCTACCATTAATTGTGTAAGCCCTACCTTTGTTTGTTGTACCAAAATGCAATACCTCACATTTATCCAGATTGAACTCCATCTGCCATTTCTCAGCCCATTGACCCATTTGATCAAGATCCCTCTGAAATCTTAGAAAAGCTTCTTCACTGTCTACGATACCACAAAGTTTGGTGTGTCATTCACAAACGTACTAACCATGCCTTCTATATTCTCATCCAAATCACTTATATAAATTACAAACAAAAGGGGACCCAGCACCAATCCCTGTGGAACACCGCTGATCACTCTCTCTCAACAAGTTACTTTGCTGATGGAAGCCTTCTCTATGAAGCAATGGGCAACTTTGGGCCCTTCTATTCATAAAACGGATACAGTACATTCAATATTAACCAAGTTCCATTATAACAATAAAACTGCTTACAAGGAACATAAAGGATTTTTGAAGTATTGAAGTAAACTATAATTAAAAATGTAAAAACATGTTCAGTGGCTGACTTAAAGTAGCTATTAATTTCTAGACTGTAGAACTCCCTCCCAAATTGCTTATAATTACTTTCAAATTTGAGTATTTCTTGTCAGCAATTTACAAATATGCCAAATAAAAGGTAGGAATACAAAGTGTCAACCACACCTGTGCTCTTGCTACATTCTTAAAGAGCCAACTCCTACAATTATCAATAAGTGAGAGTATGCAAATACCTTTCAACTTAGCAAGTGTAAGAAAACAAAACAAGGCTCCAATTACTTAAGTAATTAATAACAACCTATTAATCATTCAGTATTCATTTGCATTTTCCATCTATTTAACATTATTTATAAAACTTGTGATCAAAATTACAATGTTCAGAAGGAATACAATTGTTAACAAGGAAAGGCATGTTAAAATATTTCAATGTTTCCACAAGTAAGAAGGCATTTGGTATGCTTGTCTTTGCTGGTTAGTTCATCTCTGGCCTCCCTGCTATAGGAAGGATGTTGTGAAACTTGAAAGGGTTCAGAAAAGATTTACAAGGATGTTGCCAGGATTGGAGGGTTTGAGCTATAGGGAGAGACTGAATAAGCTGGGGCTATTTTCCCTGGAGGGTCGGAGGCGGAGGGACGACCTTATAGAAGTTTATAAAATCCCAGGATAGTGAAGACAAAAATAGAGGGCATAGGTTTAAGGTGAGGTGGGAAAGGTTTAAAAGGGACTTAAGGGGCAACATTTTCACGCAGCAGGTAATGCATGTATGGAATGTGTTGCCAGAGGAAGTGGTGGAGGCTGGTACAATTACAATATTTAAGAGGCATCTGGATGGGTACATGAATAGGAAGGGTTTAGAGGGATATGGGACAAATGCTGGCAAATGGGACTAGATTAATTTAAGATATCTGGTTGGCATGGATGAGTTGGACCAAAGGGTCTGTTTCTATGCTGTATAGCTCTATAACTCAATGACTCTGAGTTAATTAGTCAAGTTGTGAACCTTCAAACAGATTATAAAATATGTATGGAACCAACCAGGGAACATACTACTTTTGACCTAATCATGTGTAATGAAACATGACCATTTAACAATTTCATTATAAATATTCCTCTAGGCAAAACTGATCATAACATGATGGAATATCACAATCAGTTTGAAGGTGACAAATATGGGTTTGAAACAAGTATAATAAATTTAAATAAAATCACTGAACATGCTTTTACATACAAAAGTACGAAGACAAAACTGACTAGAAAAGGCTAGGAAAAAAGGTTAAAAGGTAAGATAATAGATCAACAGTGCCGATATTTAGATAAATTTTTTCTTAATTCTCAATAAAAAAAATTTCCTTGAGAAAGGCTCTCTGTGAAGGATGTATAATTTAGAGATAACCATGGGAGTTAAGGATGGTATCAACTTGATAGAAAAAATTATAAAATTCTGTGAAGACTTGTGATTGTCTGGAAGACTGAAAATACTAAAAACCAACAAGCAATGACCAAAAAAAAATCAGACGGTGAACTTAGAACATGAGAATAACGCACAAAATACAAGAACAAGTGTTATGAGTTTCCATAGGGATGTAAAATAGAACAGAGTTACTAACCTCAACATGGGGTCCTTAGAGGATGAGACTATGCAATTATCAAATGGGAAAGAAGGAAATAGCAAAACTTTAAACAAGTATTTTGCATCTGCCTTCAAAGACACAGAAAGGATCCCAAGAATAGTAGAAAAATCAAGGGGAAAAAAAACCCTAAGAAAACTCAGCATACCTAACAACATTGGTGGAGAGCGATGTTCTCATTACCCATCCCATCAGTCCATTATCACAACTTTCCACTCCACTCGTCTTCTCTCTCCACAGATGCTGCCAGACCTGCTGAGTTTCTCCAGAATGTTCTGTGTTTTACTTCAGATTTCCAGCATCCATAGCATTTTGCTTTTACTCAGAAAACTCATGGGACTAAAAGTTGACAAGTGTCCAGACATGATAGTCTACATTCCAGCACCTTAAAAGAAGTGTCTGCAGAGTTCAGAGATGTGTTGCTCATAATCTTTCAGAATACCCTATGTTCCAAAAAGATCCCAGCAGATTCGAAAACCACATTTTTAATTCACCTACTCAAAAAAATAGCATGACTGAAAGCAGGATGCCTTTTAGGCCTAACATCTGTCATTATGAAGTTACTGAAATGCATTATTACGGAAGTAGTAACGAGCTATTTAAAAATCATAAAGCTATCAGGAAAGTCAAAACATGGTTTTGTGAAAGGATAATCATGTCTAATAAATTTATTCCACTGCCACAAGCAGCGTGGATAAAAGGGATCCACATTTGTATGGCTGGCCCTTCCATGTCATTCCAATTGGGATACCCACTGCCGCAGCAAGCTTCTGCACAAAAAGTATAAAGGTGGAAAAATGCAAACTTGGCCACTTTACTGGGAATAACAGGGCAAAATATAATAGAGAATGTTGTACCACAGAGTGATATGGTAGTCCTTATAAATGAATCATAAAAGGTTGCCTGCAGATATAGCAATAGATGCATGGGAAGTTGACCTTTATTGCAAGGAGGATGGAGTACTAAAGTAGTGAAGTTTTGCTACAACTGTGCAGGGTATTGAACTCTTCTAGAGTACTTTGTACAGTTTTGGTCTCCATATTTAAGGAATTATATTATTGTATTGGAAGTAGTTTGGAGAAGTTCACTCAGTTGATTCCTGATGAACGAAAGAATTGAGTGAGAAAAGATCGAGTAGGTTGGGCCTATACTTAGTCAGGTTTAACAGAGTGAGAATAACCTCTGTGAAACATCTACAATTTGAAGGAGGAATCTCTCCTTTCATAGAGAAGAATCTTGGGAACTCTCTATCTGAGAGAACATTGGAAGCTGGATTTTTAAATATATTCAAGGCTCAGATAAACACATTTGATTTACAAGGGAGTTGTGGGTTTGAAGGAACAGACAGTAGAGTTGTAAAGTCATACAGCATGGAATCAGAACACTCAATCCAACTCGTCCAAGCTGACCAAGCTTCCCAAAATAAAATTAGTCCCACCTTCCTGCATTTGGCCCATATCTGTCTAAACCTTTCTTATTCATGTACCTGTCCAAATATCTTCTAAATGTTGTAACTGTACCTACTTCTACCACTTCCTCTGGCAGTTTATTCCACACATGAACCACACTCTGTGTGAAGAAACTGCCCCTCAGGTCCCTTTTACATCATTCTCCTCACACCTTAAAAATACACCTCCTAGTTTTGAAGTCACCCACCCTAGGGAAAAGATCTTTGCTAATCACCTTATCTATGTCCCTTCTGATTTTACAAACCTCTATAAGGTCACCTCTCAACCTCCTACGCTCCGGTGAAAAATGTTCCTGCCTATCTATACATTTATTTGCCTCCTCTAGCTCGTATTTTTATGTTCTTTATTTCACTGAATACCACGAAAGTAAGAAATCCCAATGTAGGGATGCCTCTCGCTTCATCCCAACCTTTTTTCTGCCTCTGACCCTGTTTGGTTGTGGTGAAAAAACTCTGCTGGAGGAGCACTCCAACACTGTTTGAAGAATATTTTTGAGGAAGGGATCACTGATCCTAGGACTTTACTACTGCCATTGTTTAAGAAGAACCAAAGAGTGCACGAGCTGGGGTTAAGATACCCTGCAGTATCAATGATGACATTGCATCAAGATGTTAAATTAGGCCTCTGTTCCTCTGATACAGGCAGCCTTGCCTGGGATGAAGGCAGATAAACATAACTGGTGAGGGATAGTAGTACACTTGAAACACATCACAAGCTCAGAGCCATCTTATCTCCAGTCCATATTATTCATAGAATCCCTAGTGTGGAAACAGGCCCTTCAGCCCAACAAGTCCACAGCGACCCTCAGAGCATCCAACCCAGACCCATCCCCCTATAACCCACCTAATCTACACATCCTTGAACACTATAGGCACTTTAGCATGGCCAATCCACCTAGCCTGCACATCTTCGGACTGTGGGAGGAAACTGGACTCTCAGAGGAAACCCATGCAGACATAGGGAGAATGTGCAAACTCCACACAGACAGTTGCCCGGGGAATGGAATCGAACCCAGGTCCTTGGCGCTGTGAGGCAGCAGTGCTAACCACTGAGCCACCGTGCCATTCCTTTGTGTGCATGTGGGGGAAGAGGTTAAACACAAGACTGTTAGCCTTCAATCCAACAAGCCTTTGACTTGCTTACACATTAAAATTATTTCAGTAAGTATCTGGAAAAAGACAATAATTCTGTCACAGTTGAGTCATGTGTCAATTTTCATTTAATACTTTGTTTATTTTTTTATAGATCTGTCTTCCTTCTTTATAATTGGAAATTGAGTACTCCTGTTACATTTTCATCTTTACCTAAATATATTACACAGATCCTATCCCAATACTTTCCACTTTCTGCAAGATCACATTCTGTCAAAACAAATTATTCATGTTTGCAGCTTCTAAGAGAATTCTTCATCCATTTTGCTACTTACGCCTAAAGCAACATTTGCTAAATAAGAAAGTCATTCATCATAAGAAATTACAACATATTCATAAAGTCGACTCCAACAACTTCCCAGTAATAGCTCAAGCTGTCCAACACATGACTAGGTGTTTGCACATCGTGAAGACTGATTGTATCTCCATTCCATGGGCAGAAATTAACATTTTCCCACTGGTGGGATTGTAAGCTATTCTTCCACCCTCTCTGACTTCTCTGCAACTTTATGGTGGGACAGGTGAGGCACAGTCCAATAGAGGCAATTAAATGATAAGTTACTGATATCTTGAGAGCATTCCCTCCCAACAACAGTTTTCAGGCAGAAGGGAAGAGCTCAGAAGCTGGGGAGGGAAAGCCCAGAAAATGACCTTGCTCAGATTTTGGCAGAAATCAAGAGTGGGCCTCTATAAAAGCTTCCTTTAAGCATTGGGGGACCTACACACAGGACCATCCACCACAGATTCTCATCGACACTGCACCGGCCTCTGCACTGCCTACCAAACCCCATCCCCTTAAACCCCTACATGTATCTCGTCTTGGACTCTCAGGACTCAGACTTTGGACATGGCTTGTTGTCCCAGTGCTGTTCGTTGCAGCTTTGGGTGTTACTAGAACTACAAAACAGGACTATTTGCATTCCAAACAGTGTAAGCAACAAGTGATAGACGAAATGAATCCACAATCAATGAGTCAGATCTAAGCTCTGTCGTTCTAACACATCAAGTGTTGAATGGTGGTGAACAATTAAACAACTCACTGGAGGAGAAGCCTCCACAAACATCACTAATTACAATAATATGGGATCTTAATACATCAGTGCAAAAGATCACAGAACCATAGAAACACAGAAGTCTTATGGGACAAAAGAAGGCTATTCAACCATTAGTGCCTGCACCAGCTTGTTATCTGAGCTTTATTACCTAATGCCAATCTCCTGCTTTTTCCCCATACATTATTTTTATCCAAATAATCATCCAATGCCCCCTTCAATGCCTCAATTGAATCTGCCTCCTCCATAATTTCAGGCAGTTCAATCCATAACCTATCTATCAGAGTGAAAAAAAATCCTCACCTCACCCTTGCTTCTTTTGCAGATCACTTTAAATCTATGCCTTCTTGTTTTTGTTCCTTTTACAAACTGGTAAAATTTCTCCATATCTACTCTACTTGGCCTACTCAATTTTGAAAACCTATATCACATCTTCTCTTGACCTTCTTCTCTCCAAGGAGAACAGTCCTAACTTCTTCAATCTATCCTCATAACTGGAGTTCCTTGTTCCTGGAACCATTCTCAGAAATTGCTTCTGCACTCTCTTGAATGTGTTCATCCCCGTCCTATAATGTGGCACCCAGAATTGTACACAAAATTCCAGCTGAGGTCTAACACTGCCTTATACAAGTTCAACATTACCTCTTTGTTTTGTACTCTATGCACCCATTAATAAAACTTTGTATCATAATTTGGCTGCATTATTTTTGAGAGGTTCAGGGGGTTTTCTCCCCGAGGCTGAGGGAGTTTTCCAACGTTACTGGCCTAAACTCCCCTCGTTAACTATGTCCCATGTCACTATGGCGCTTGGCTCATCTGCTACTAATCCAATTCTTTGAAGGAAGTACTCACCATTGCCGGGATATCACTGGATCCCTGGTGCCAGTGCCATACTTAAAAGATGATTGTGAACCTGGTGAAGCATTGGCAGTCTGGAGATGCCCTGCATGGTGTAAGACATTTAACGCGGCCTGGGAGCCAAGGGGAAAGTGATGTCCTGCTTTGGCTGTGGACCATTAGACCAATCGAACCAGGAACAGGAGTAGGCCATTTAGTTCCTTTAACCTGCTCCGCCATTCAACAGGATCATGGCTGATCCAGCATTCCTTGTGCACTTTTGTGCAGTCTCCCTGTAACCCTTGATTTCCACACTGATCAAGTATCTATCTATCTCGCTTTAAACACACACAAGGACTTTGCCCCCACAGCTCATTCTAGCAATGAGTTCCAAAGACTCTCAATCCTCCGAGAGAAGAAATTCCTCCTCACCTCATCTTTAATTGACACCTTTATTTATGACACAATGCCCTCTGGACCGAGACTGTCCTATGAGGGGAACCATCCTCTCAGCATTTACCCTGTCAAGCCCCTCAAGAATCCTACATTTTTCAATGGGATCACCTCTCATTCTTCTAAACTCCAGTGAGTGGAGTCCCAGCCCGTTTAGTCTTTGCTCATAAGACAATCCCACCATACTGGGCTCATTTTTGTGACTCTTCTCTGAACCATCTCCAATGAAACAATATTGTTTCTTAAATAACGGGACCAAAACCTTCACAGTTCGCCAGATATGATCTCACCAGCACCTTATACTGTTGCAATAAGACTTCCCTACCCTTTTACTCCAACCGTGTTGAAGTAACAGCGAATATTCCATTAGCCTTCCTGATTACCTGCTGTGCCTGTGTGCTAGTTTTCTGTGTTTCATGCACAAGTACTCCCAAGTCCTTTGGTGTTGCAAATTTCTGCAGTTTTTCTCCATTTAAATTGTATTCTGCTCTTTTGTTCTCCCTTCCAAAATGAACAACTTCATATTATACTTCATATAATACTCCGTTTACCAGCTTTCTGCCCACTTACTTAACCTTTCAATATCCCCCTGTAAACTGCTTGCATCCACCTTTCCAACTACCTTTGTATCATCTGCAAATTTGGCAACACAACATTAGCTTGCTTCCTCCAAGACATTAATATATATTGTAAATGGCTACTGTCCCAATGCTGATCCCTGTGGGACCCCACTGGTTACAGGTTGCTAACATGAAAAAGAACACTTAATTGCCACTTGCTGTTTACTGCTCATGAGCCAATTCTCTATCCACACTAATATATTACCTTCAACTACGGACAGTTGTCTTACAATTTAACCTTTTGGGAGGCGCCTTTTTGAATCCCTTCTGGAAGTCCAAACACAGCACATTATCTGGTTCCTGTCTATCCAATCTGGGGCAGACGTCCTTGAAAAATGCAAATAAATTAGACTGACATGATTTCCCCTTCATGAATCCATGCTGACTCTGCTTGATTAAATTATGATTTTCTAAATGTGCTGCCATTACTTCCTTAATATTTGATTAGCAATTAATAACAGATGTTAGGCTAATTGACCATTTTTCACATGACCAAACTCCAAGGCCAGCAGGCTTCGCTTTAGGGCAGGGTTCTTGCACCCCAGCTGTAGTATCTAAGACTGAATTGGAGGCATAGTTTGAAGGAAAGAAAGAACATCAATTAAGGTAACTCTGGTTGTGACATACTACATTAACAAAACTAAACAGGGAAAGTGATCCCCAGTGTTCTTGGTCCTGGCTCGGTATCAAGCAATTATTCCATAGATTGAACCATTAAAGTCCCAAGCAGGATAAGGTGGTAAAGTGTGCGATGTGCTTGCCTTCATCAGTTAGCGCATTGAGTATAACATTTGCCAAGTAATGGTACAGCTGTATAAAACTTTAGTTAGGCCATCTTTGGGGTACATTTATGGTTGCCACACTATAACAAGGATGTAGAGGCTTTGGAGAGGGTGAAAAAGTGATTTACCGGGATTTTGCCTGAATTGGAGTCAATTAGCTATATGGAGAGATTGGACAAACTTGGATTGTTTTTGCCAGAGCATTGGAGGCTGAGGGCAACCTAGCACAAGTATATAAAAGTATGAGAGGCATTGATAGGGTGGTTAGTCAGAGTCTTTTACCCAGGGTGCAAATGTCAAATGCTAGGGAGCATAGGTTTAAGGTGAGAGGGGGGAAAGTTTAAAGATGCGAAAGGCAAGTTCTTCACATATAGGGTGTTATGTGTCTGGTACGCACTCCAGAGGGTTGGAAAAAGTCAAGACAGTGGCAGCATTTAAGAGGCACTTAGACAGATACATGAACAAACAAGAAATAGAGGGATATGGGCCATGCACAAGCAGATGGGGTTAAAGATGAATGGCATTATGGTTGGCACAGATATGGTAGGCTGAAGGGCCTGTTCCTGTGCTGTACTGTTATATGTTCTCCATAAGTAGACCTTGATAAGGGCAGATAGGTTGCATGGGTGATAATTGCAAGTACATTCTCACGATTGTATCTATCTAGTTGCATCCATTGAGAGTTTAGTGAAAAAGAAGGAAGCATATATCAGGTATAGTGCATTAAAAAACAGGGGAGGCCCTTCAAAAATATAAAGTACATGAGGTTGCTTATGATGGAAATCAGGAAGGCAAACAGGGGCCACGAAGTATCTTTGGCAGATGGAATCAAGAAAAACCCCAAGACTTTTTATAAGTATATTAAGAGTAAGAGGATTACCAGGAAAGGGTGGGACTGATCATAGATCAAAGGGGCAACCTGGGCATGGAGCCAATGGATGTGAATGAGATCCTAATGGAATATTTCTCATCCGTACTCACAGAGGGGAAAGACATAGTAGCTGGGGATTTTGGTTGGGATGGTGAAGTTCTAAAACATACTAAGATTAATAGGGAGGAGGTATTAGACATTTTAATAGGCGTAGAAGTGCACAAATCCCCACGGCCTGATGCAACGTATCCTAGGCTGCAGTGGGAGGCAAGGGAGGAGATTACTGGGGCCCTGGCAGATACAGTTAATAACTTGCTGACCATAGGTAAAATGCCAGATGACTGGAGGATAGCTAATGTGGATTCTTTGTTCAAGAAGGGCAGCAGGGACAGGCAAGGTAATTACAGACCAGTTAGTTTGATGTCAGCGGTCAGGAAATTATTGGAAAAAGTTCTGAAGGACAGGATTAAATCAACACTTGGAAAGGCAGGGATTGATCAGGAACAGTCAGCATGGATTTGTTAAAGGAAGATCCTACCTAATTTAGTTGAAAAACTGACTAAATATATTAATGAGGGCAGCGCAATTATTGTAGTTTACATGGACTTAAGTAAGGCATTTGACATGGACCACATGGAAAGCTGGTCCAAAAAGCAAGGTCCAAGGCAAGTTAACAAACTGAATCCAAAATTGGCTTGCAAATAGGAGGTAAAGAGTGATGGTGGGGTGTTGTTTTTGTAATTAGAAGCCTGTGACCACAGGGATTGGTGCTGGGTCTGTCCAGTAAAAGTCAAAGGGAGGTTGTTGGGACCAATGCTGTGGGAGGGAACCGAGGAAACTTGCTTATGGAGTTTTAAAGACAGTGAAAGTAGAGGTGATTACAATTGTGAAGGAATAAAGCATTGAAGTGAAAGGGTTAATTCAGGAAGGTATCAATAGTCAGCAGCACAAAGGCCTCCACAGGAGGAACATGCATTACTTGATCTGGCATGTTTACTTGATATGCTGTGGGCTGGTTTAATCTCCACCTGTTAATTACAGCATAATGGAAGTAAATAGCAGTTAGTTCTCAACCAATGAGCCTCAAACTCAGTCTCTTATACATGGTGGACCTTCAAATGTACAAATGTTCTTTTCTTGGTATCCCTCCGCATCAACCCCATAGGCTTTAAGCTTCCCTGAATCCCCACCCAAATCATCCACCGAACTCGTGATCTTGCCACTTTCTGTTTGTTATTTACATTAATGACTTGGATGTGAATGTAGAAGGTATAATTAGTAAGTAAGAAAATGACACAAAAATTGATGGTGTTGCTGACAGTGAAGTGGATGATCACAGGCTACAGTCAGATATTGATCAGCATATAGGGGAGGCAATGGCCTAGTGATATTATCGCTGGATTGTTAATCCAGAGACACAGCTAATGTTTTGGGGACCTGGGTTCAAATCCCACCATGGCAGCTGAAGGAATTTCAATTCAATAACTACCTGGAATTAAGTGTCTCATGATGACCATGGATCCGTTGCTGGTTGTTGGAAAAACCCATCTCGTTCACTAATGTACTTTAAGGAAGCTTACCTGGTCTGGCCTACATGTGACTGTAGGCCCACAGCCACGTGCTTGACTCGTAACTGCCTCTGGACAATTAGGGATGGGCAATAAATGCTGGCCTAGCCAGCGTCGCCATCATCCCGTGAATTAATAAAAGTAAATTGGGTAGAGCAATGGCAGATGGAATTTAATCCTGATAAGTGCAAGGTGATACATTTTGGGAGGTCTAATAAGAGAAGAATGTATACAATGAATGATAGCTAAGGAGTACTGAGGAACAAAGGAACCTTGGTGTACAAGTCTAATAATCCCTGAGAGTGTCAGCACAGGTAGATAGGGTGGTGAAGAAGGCATACAGGATGCTTGCCTTCATTAGCTGGGGCATAGAGTATAGGAGCAAGGAAGTCTCACTACAACTTTATAAAACATTGATATGGCCACAGATGGAACATTATGTGGGGTTCTGGTCCCCTCACTATCGATGAACGTGATTGTACTGGAGAGGGTGCAGAGGAGATTCACCAGGAAGTTGCCTGGGATGGAAAGCCTCAGTTCTGAGGAGAGACTGGATAGGCTGGGTTTGTTTGTTCTGGAGCAGAGGAGGCTGAGGGGGGATCTGATTGAGGTTTACAAAATTATCAATGGTATGAATTGTGTAGATCATGAGAATTTCTTCCCCATGGCAGACATGTCTAAGACCAGAGGGCAAAAATTTAAGGTGAGGAGCAAGTGGTTTACAGGAGATCTGAGAAAGAACTGTTTCACCCAGAGGTTGGTAGAAATATGGAATGTGCTGCCTGAGAGGGTCAAAGCGGCAGATTCTCTTGCCACATTTATGAAGCATATGAAGGAGTACTCAAATTGCCAGGGAATAGTGGGCTAAGGACCAAGTTGCAGGTAAAATGGAATTAGCGCAGTTTGACATAGATATGTTGGGCTGAATGCACTGTTTCTATTTAAAAAAACAAAAGAACTGCAGATACTGTAAATCAGAAACAAAAACAGAAATAGCTGGAAAAGCAAACACTAACAAAACAAAGAGCCCACACACTCTGGGACAGTTATTTTCAGCTCCACCTGTTAATTGCAGCATAATGGACGTAAATAGCAGTTAGTCCTCAACCAGTGAGCCTCAAACTCAGTCTCTTACCCATGGTGAGCCCCCAAATGAACAAATGTTCTCTTCTTGGTATCCCTCCACATCAACTCCATAGGCTTTAAACTTCCCTAAATCCCCACCCAAATCATCCACCTAACTCTTCATCTCAATAGTTTACTCCACCAGCCCACAGCATATCAAGTAAACATGCTAGATCAAGCAATGCATGGTCCCTCTATGGAGGCCTGTGTGCTGCTGGCTTTTGATACCACACTTCTTGAATTAACCCTTTCACTTCAATGCTTTATTCCTTCACAACTGTAATCACCTGTGCTTTCCAGCATATTGTCTCCAAACGCCACAAGTAAGTTTCCTAGGTTCCCTTCCACAGCACTGGTCCCAACAACTTCTCTTTGACTTTTACTGGACAGACTTACAGCACTGACAATGGTCCATCCACTTGAATGACTTTGATGGATTCCCTAAATGATCTGTAAAGGGTCACCAGACTTATTTCTGTACAACTCCATAACAGTCTTCCCTTGACTCCCCGGTCTGGTTTCACGAGACCCACATGACTGACTGTGGCCTCCTCACCTGACAGTAGAGGAAAACGGACCCATCTGACCCTGACTGTTCCCAAGCAGCCAACAGACTTTGCCCAAGTCCCTGGATTACTATCAGATGCTGCCCTTGACACACTGTGCCAGGATCCCCGGACTGAAGAATATCTCCCTTGACTTGACTGAGGACTATCACGCTTTAACTTGAGACATGACCACTTGGTCGATACACATGCTGTGTGATTGCTGTGTAAAAGGCTGTCATGTCATCCAAATGTGAGATTGATGTGAAATGTTTCCACACAACCAGAAGTCCACTCCTTTGAATGATGACTGGTGATAGTCATGCCTGGCTTTGTATCGGTGTTAAAAGGCAAGTCAAAAGATGAAACATTGAGCTCTGGCTGAGAAAACAAAGTGGCAAAAGGCAAGTTGAGGCAAGAATGCTGTGAGCATTGAAGCAGGTACAAAGTGAGTGAGCACTAAGACAGTGAGCAAGAAGTCTTGGGATGCAACCCTAACTCTAACCCTAAGCCTGGTCCAAAGAATGAGATGGGTGCTTGTCCCTGCATGGATAGTGTCCTGGGAGCAGTATTATAATGCGAGGTGTTAGTGCGCTCCAAAATGCAGAACTACACTGTAAATGAATCAGAGATGTACCATTGTGATGTGGTGAAACTTGTATGTATCAGATGCCAGGGTCCATGGTCTTGTGACTGCTTCCCATGTGCCCTGAGATGCTAGTGCAGGTTCTCCAAGATGGAGAGCCAGAATGTTAATCTTGCGTTCTGAAACTCACTTCTTTCTGAACCAACACTGCTCTTTGTGTAACCCATTCTTTCTGTCCCTTGTATTCTTTCAATAATCTGTATTACGACCTGTTGAAGATGATTAATATTTAAAGGGAAGTCTGAATGCCCATTATTAACAGACAAACTACATTACAAGATTTTACATTATCAGAAAACAATATTCATTACATATGAAAAAATAAGCAAAGCAAGTATAATTAACATGACAATGCAATTTCTAACTTGTTATGCCATTAGCTCATTGTATTTGTTTAACCCATTTCCTCTTCTAAAGAGTTTCCTTGAACATTAGGAATCTTGAAGGTTCATTCCCTTCTTAAAAGAATTATATCACAGCCTTCTGGAATTTATCTTAATTCTTCTCAGTGTTCCAGATTTCTCCAAGATACAAAATTTATGGAAATCCTTCCATTAGCTTTTGGCTAAGTGACAGCACAACATTCCCTTAAAGATCTTACTATTGTGGATTCCTAAGTTCCCTATCTTGGCAGCTAGAATATACACACTTGCTTTCTCACTGCTTTCCAAACTAACTGTCGCCAGTTTTCTGCCTCAGGACTCAATTAGGACTACTACAGATTTCTTCCTCTCGCTTAAAACTACGAAAACCTTCCAACTTCTTTCTCCCTCACAAATCTCAAAGTTAAGCATAATCAACATTCCATGCAGTGAATTATAAAGTTATTATTTTCTCTGCTTTGGTGCAGGCCTGACCACCATTCATCTTCTTTGGCTCGCCGAACATTTTTTTTATTCAGTCGAGGAATATAGACATTATTGGCCGGACCAGCATTTATTGCCATCCCTCACTGTTCTTGAGAAGGTGGTGATGAGCTGCCTTCTTGAACCGCTGCAGTCCATGTGCTGTAGGTAGACCCACAATGCCCTTAGGGAAGGAGTTCCAGGATTTTGCCTCAGCAGCACTAAAAGAACAGCCACATAGTTCCAAGTCAGGAAGGTTAGTGGCTTGGAAGGGAACTTGTAGGTGGTGGTGCTCCCATATATCTGCTGCCCTTGTCCTTCTAGATGTTAGTGGTTGTGCATTTGGAAGGTGCTGTCTAAAAACCTTTGGTGAATTTCTACAGTGTATCTTGTAGATGATACTCATTTCTGCAACTGAGGATAGGTGGTCCAGCGACTGACCGTTTGTGGATGTGGTGCCAATCAAGCGGGATGCTTTATGCTGGCTAAAGTCAAGCTTCTTGATTGTTGGTAGAGCTGCACTAATCCTAGCAAGTAGGGAGTATTTCATCGCACGCCTGACTTGTGTTTTGTAGATGGTGGACAGGCAATAGGGACTCAGGAGGTGAGTTGTTCTTTTTAACACTGAAATTCCTAAAATTGAAAGTAATATTCTGAAACATATGGGTTTTGAATACATGGCTCACAACAGTTTTTGAAACAAGATAGCAGTGGTTCAGAAAGAAAGGGAGGAGAGCAAAAATTGACGAGGGAAGAAAAAGGGGGATAAAGGAAAGAGTAATAATGAGAGAAAGAAATGATACCATATAAACGGCTATTTGGTACGATATTCTTTTAGTTGGCGTAGTGATAAGAACATTTGGAAATGGTTAATATAGTTGACCTAGGGGTCCTTTGCATTATCATGAAAAGTATTAGATGGTTATTTATTCAACACTGATGACTAAATTTAACATGCTGGAGTAAACTAAAAAGTTAATTTTGAATAATGATTAGAAACACTACTTTTCTTCCCTTTTCCTGGAGTTGTGTAAAAGAGAAACACAGCAGGTGTCCCTTAAAATGCTAAAGAGAATTGAGATAAAACTAACAAAACATCAGCGGTGATCCTGCACTCGTATCTTCATTGTACTGTATGGCTTATTCTCATCACCTGAACAATTTACAGTGAAAGTTCAATTTTCCCCCAAACTACATTCGAACTCTTATCAGATCAAATCAGGGAATGAAAGAAAAACAGATCTATATACAATCACTACTGTAGCATGGAAGAAAAATTGTCTTTCTAGAAACAATGTCTCGTACAATTTGTGACAGTAAATCTAAAGGCACAAAAGCAAGCAATTAAAAATGCAAAAGAGACCAATAGTTCATATGTTTCATGTGTTATAGAGCATTAACATGTACCATTCTGAGGTCAAGTTGAGCGTGTATCTGATATCTACAAAATGAGCATTGTTTTATTCAACAGAGCAGCCTCATAGTTAAGGAGATAGTAGGAACTGCAGATGCTGGAGAGTCTGATATAACAAGGAGCAGAGCTGTACGAATACAGCAGGCCAAGCAGCATCAGAGGAGCAGGAAAGCTGACGTTTCGGGCCTAGACCCGTCTTCGGAAAGGGGGGAGGGGAAGGGGGTTCTGAAATAAATAGGGAGAGAGGGGGAGGCGGATAGAAGATGGATAGAGGAGAGGATAGGTGGAGAGGAAACAAACAGGTCAAAGAGGCAGGGGTGGAGCCAGTAAAGGTGAGTGTAGGTGGGGAGTTAGGGAGGGGATAGGTCAGTCCAGGGAGGACGGACAGGTCAAGGGGGCAGGATGAGGCTAGTAGGTAGGAGATGGGGGTGGGGCTTGAGGTGGGAGGAGGGGATAGGTGGGAGGAAGGACAGGTTAGGGAGGCGGGGACAAGCTGGGCTGGTTTTGGGATTCGGTAGGGGGAGGGGAGATTTTGAAGCTTGTGAAGTCCACATTGATACCATTGGGCTGCAGGGTTCCCAAGCGGAATATGAGGTTCTGTTCCTGCAACCTTCGGGTGATCGTTGTGGCACTGCAGGAGGCCAAGGGAGGGGGAGTTGAAATGGTTCACGACTGGGAGGTGCAGTTGTTTAGTGCGAACCGAGCGTAGGTGTTCCGCAAAGCGGTCCCCAAGCCTCCGCTTGGTTTCCCCGATGTAGAGGAGGCCACAACGGGAACCACGGATACAGTATACCACATTAGCAGATGTGCAGGTGAACATCTGCTTGATGTGGAAAGTCTTCTTGGGGCCTGGGATGGGGGTGAGCGGGGAGGTGTAGGGGCAGGTGTAGCACTTCCTGCGGTTGCAGGGAAAAGTGCCGGGTGTGGTGGGGCTGGAGGGGAGTGTGGAGCAGACAAGGGAGTCCCGGAGAGAGTGGTCCCTCCGGAAAGCAGATAAGGGTGGGGAGGGAAACATGTCTTTGGTGGTGGGGTCGGATTACAGATGCCAGAAGTGTCGGAGGATGATGCGTTGGATCCGGAGGTTGGTGGGGCGGTACGTGAGGATGACGGGGATTCTGTTTTGGTTGTTATTGCAGGGAGGGAGTGTGAGGGATGAGTTGCGGGAAATGCGGGAGACACGGTCGAGGGCGTTCTCGACCACTGAGGAGGGGGAAGTTGTGGTCCTTGAAAAACGAGGACATCTGAGATGTTTGGGAGTGGAATGCCTCATCCTGGGAGTAGATGCAGCGGAGGCGAAGGAACTGGGAATAGGGAATGGCATTTTCGCAGGAAGGTGGGTGGGAGGAGGTGTATTCTAGGTAGCTGTGTGAGTCGGTGGGCTTGAAATGGATATCGGTTGCCAGAGATGGAAACAGAGAGGTCCAGGAAGGAGAGAGAGGTATCAGAGATGGTCCAGGTGAACTTAAGGTTGGGGTGAAAGGTGTTGATGAAGTGGATGAACTGTTCGAGCTCCTCGTGGGACTTCACAAGCTTCAAAATCTCCACTCCCCCTACCGCATCCCAAAACCAGCCCAGCTTGTCCCCGCCTCCCTAACCTGTCCTTCCTCCCACCTGTCCCCTCCTCCCACCTCAAGCCCCACCTCCATCTCCTACCTACTAGCCTCATCCCGCCCCCTTGACCTGTCTGTCCTCCCTAGACTGACCTATCCCCTCCTAACTCCCCACCTACACTCACCTTTACTGGCTCTACCCCCGCCTCTTTGACCTGTCTGGTTCCTCTCCACCTATCTTCTCCTCTATCCATCTTCTATCCACGTCCCCCTCTCTCCCTATTTATTTCAGAACACCTTTCCCCTCCCCCATTTCTGAAGAAGGGTCTAGGCCCGAAACGTCAGCTTTCCTGCTCTTCTGATACTGCTTGGCCTGCTGTGTTCATCCAGCTCTACACCTTGTAACCTCATAGTTTATCTTTTTTGTTATCCTGTAGCACTAACGTGATTGCAACTATTTTAAAATTAAATGTTTGCATTCGATTTGCTGAAATAAACAGAGTTTACAAATAAGGTTTTCTTTCATTAACTCACAAATGAGAAGTATAGCAAATGCCTCTATAGCAATTTGTTAAGAAAATGATGCCATCTAATGATCATTTTATAAAATTATTATTTAAGTCATTAATGTCATTGACAACTGCTTTCATTTCCTGCGGTAATTATCATGCTAAAATGTCAATAGTTATCTGTTTCTGAGATTTGTAACCCTTCGCTATGTTGCCAATTAATGATACTTTCATGAGAATGTCAATATTAAATGGCAAGCATTGATCTGTGCCAAATATCTGTCATGCCATTAAGTACTTCTACTCTATATCATCCCAATAATTCATGCAAAATGTTTTCTGGAAAAAAACAGAAATGTCCACCATTCTTTTCTGTGACTAACATCTCAAAGATTCAAAATAAAGCTTTAAGCGAAAGAGAATTTGAAAATATATATACATTTCAGAACAAAATAGTAATATTTATGTAAGATACCATGAGATTAGAGTGAGATCAACAGAAGGTAGGGAAAAAAAAACTATGTCGTGCCTTTCTCACCCTTATTTGATTTTTAAAATGTAAATAAATTTAACTTATTAAAAAACAAATAAAACTCTAATTAGCACTTCATTATTACATGATTGTTACCTGCACTCTGTTGCTGTA
Organism: Rhincodon typus; assembly: GCF_021869965.1. NCBI lineage: Eukaryota > Metazoa > Chordata > Chondrichthyes > Orectolobiformes > Rhincodontidae > Rhincodon > Rhincodon typus. The sequence continues at coordinate 115,035,125 of NC_063332.1, forward strand.
ACATTCTAATGAGTAAAAGCTATCATATGAAAGGATGGTGGACATGAATATTCTTGCAAAAAGAAAGCAGCATCTGGATCAGTAGTTAAAATGTCAGGGCATAGTAGACTATGGAGCAAGAGTAGGTAAATGGAATTAGTTGTTGGTCAGTATAGACGTAGTAGGCTGAAGGACCGGTTTCTATGCTGTATCACTCTGAGTCTATAAACAGAACAACAGATTCCTTATATTAAAGGTAAAAAAGCACCTTCACCATGAAAGCAAAGGGAAGTATTGTTGAGAGTCATCATCCATAAGTAGGTTTTCACTGTACTTGTGGAAATCAAACCTATTCTGACTGATGTCGGATAAATAGAGAATTCCTGCTTAATATACAGTAACTTACATTCATATAGTCTCTTAATTGTATTAAAATATCCTTAAGTGGACTCCAGGAATAATTATCAATCAAAATTTAACACTGAGCTGCAAAAATCATAGAACATTTGTCAAAAAGCTATTAAAAGCATCTTAAAGGAGACACGCAAGAATACAAGAATCATTTATATCATCCATTGATCCACCATTCAATATGAACATGGTTGCTCTTGGGCTTTAACTCCAATTTCCCATTTGCTGCCCAAATTCCTCGATTTCCTGAGAGACCATATATCTGCCTATCCCCAGCCTTAAATATATTCAAAAACAGAGCATGGCACTTAAGCTAAGAATTCCAAAGATTCACGTATTCATTCCCCTTAGCGCAAGACTGGGTCCTGGTTTTTATGATCAAACCATCAGAAACCAGAGAGAGGTAGAGAAGCAAATAGGCTGACGGAAGAATTTCCAGAGGTTAGGGTCTAGGCAGTGAAAGGCATAGCCATCAATGATGAAGCAACCAAAAGAGTTTAAATGGGAGGAGAGAAAAATTAACACATCCAAGAGTGAATTCAGAACTGAGGACCTTAAAACTCAGTGCAGATGAATAATAAAGGTGTTAGATAATTTAGTTAAGCGTCTGGATTTTTAGAATTGTAGGTTAGCAACCTACAGGTGAATCAGCTGAAATGCGAAAAGCAAAGAAGCCTCCCCTATTGAAAGGTCAGTCAGTTGGATAATGTTTTGTGTTTGGTTTGTTTTCTGAAGGGACGCATGCATGTTTAAACTGTGATGTAACTCAGGATATAGTAAGTCTTGATTCTGATTTAAAACAAACATAGCACAACAGCTGCAGTTGCAATCTCAGGATTACTTCCTGTGCCACATGCCAGTGAAGGTAGGAATAAGAAGATGGTGCAGTTAAATACGAACCCAAGAGCTGGTGTAGGATGGAGGGCTTGAAGTATGTGAACCATTGGGATGTCTTCCAAGGTACAGTGGGACCTGTACAAGAGGAAAGAGTTGCACCCAAACTGGAGGAACACGAATATCCTGGCAGGGAGGTCTGCTCGTGCCACTTGAGAGCGTTTAAACTAGTGTGCCAGGGGTGTTAGAACCAGAACAGTGGATCAACAAGTGAAATAACTGAGCAGCAGTTAGAGACTAAGGCCAGTAAGGCTAGGAGGAAGAATAGATAGGGAGAGATTGTTGAACACAGCAGGACTGATGGTCTGGGATGTATTTGTTTTAATGCGAGCAGTATAACAGGTAAGGCAGATAAACTTAGAGCTTGGATTAGTACACATAGCTATGATGTTGTAGCTATTACAGAGACTTGGTTGAGAGAGAGACTAGACTGGCAGCTTAATGTTCCTGGATTGAGCTGATTCAGGCATGAGGGATGTAAAAGAGATGGGGGAGTTACATTATTAATTAGAGAATATCACAGCTGTACTGAAGGAGGACACCTTGGAGGGCTCATCCAGTGAGTGATGTGGAGGTGCCATAAGGTCATATGGGTAGAGCTCAGGAACAGGAAGGGTGCAGTCACTTTGATGAGTCTATACTACAGGCCTCCCAACAGCCGTTGGGTGAGAGAAGAACAGATATGTGGGATATATTATGGAAAAATGTGAAAACAACAAGACTGCTGTGGTGGGTGATTTTAACTTATAGTTATAGAGTAATACAGCATGGAAACAGGCCCTTTGGCCCAAACTGGTCCATGCTGACCACTCAGCTAGTTCCAATTGTCCACATTTGGTCCATATCCCTCCAAAACCTTCCCATCCATGTATCTATCCAAATGTTTTTTTTTAAATGTTGCTATTGTACCTGCCTCAACCACTTTCTCTGGAAGCCCATTCCACATACACACCACTCTCTGTGTGAAGAAGTTGCCCCTCAGGTCCTTCTTAAATCTTTACTCTCGCCCCATAAACCTATGCCCTCTAGTTTTCAATTCCTCATCCCTGGGAAAGAGACTATATGCATTCATCCTATCTATGCTCCTCATGATTTTATACACCTCAATAAGGTCACCCCTCAATCTCCTACGTTCCAAGGAATGAAGTCCTATCCTGGCCAACCTCTCCCTATAATTCTGGCCCACTAGTCCTGGCAACACCCTCATAATTCATCTTTGCACACTTTCTAGTTTAACTATGTCTTTCCTATAAGAGGGTGGCCAAAACTGTACACAGTACTCTAAGTGCAGCCTCACCAATGACTTATACAACAGTAACATAATGTCCCAACTCCTCTGCTCAATGACTCGACTGATGAAGGCCAGCATGCTAAATGCCTTCTTCACCACCTTGTCCACCTGTGACACCACTTTCAACGAACTATGTGGTTGTATTCCTAGCTCTCACTGTTCCACAAAACTCCTCAGGACCTTACCATTTACTGTACAAATCCTATTCTGGTTAGACTTTCCAAAGTGCAACACTTCACACTCATCTGTATTGAATTGCATTTGCCAATCCTCAGCCCACTTCCCCATCTGATTGAGATCCCTCTGTAATTTTTGATAACCTTCCTCGCTATCAACAATACTCCTAATTTTGTATCATCCACAAACTTACTAATCATGTCATGTACGTTCACATCCAGATCATTTATGTAAATAACAAGTAACAAAGGTCCCAAGCACCAACCCCTGTGGCACACCACTAGTCACTGGGCTCCAGTCCGAGAAACAACCTTCAATCCTCTGCTTCATACCATCGAGCCAATTTTTAATCCAATTAGCTAGCTCTCCCCAGATTCCATACGCCTTAACCTTCATGACTAATCTGCTATGCAGGACCTTGTCAAAGGCCTTACTAAAGTCCACATAGACAACATCCACTGTCCTACCCTCATCTATCCACTTGGTTACCTCTTCAAAAAACTGTAAAAGATTTGTCAGACATGACTTGCCACGCACAAATCCATGTTGACTATCCCCAATCAGAACTTGACTATCCAACTGTTGGTTGATCCCTGTCCCTCAGTATCCGGTCCAATAACCTGCCTACCACTGATGTCAGGCTCACTGGCCTGTAGTTCCCTGGCTTATCTTTGCTACCTTTCTTAAACCATGGAACAACATTAGCTACCCTCCAATTTTCCAGAACTTCACCAGTGGCTAAAGATGAAGCAAAAGTCTCTGCAAGTTCTTCCCTAGCCTCCCACAATGTGCAAGGATGGACTTAATCAGGCCTTGGGGATTTATCCACCTTAATATGCTTTAAGGCTGCAAATACCTCCTCTCTGGTAATATGTATGTGGCTCAAAACATCCCCACTTTTTTCCCTTATTTCCTTAGCATCCATGATTTTACGGAGGAGAAATATTCATTAAAAATCTCCCGTGGCTCCACACATAGACAGCTATGCTGATCTATAAGTGGATCTATTCTCTCTCTAGTCACCGTATTACTCCTAATATGGTTATAGCACCTCTTGGGATTATCTTTAACCTTAATGCCAAATCCATCTCATACCCTCTTTTTGCTCTTCTGATTTCCCTCTTAAGTGTGCTCCTACACTTTTTATAGTCATCTTGGGATTCAGTTGAGCCTGACAGCTTAAATCCAATGTATACTTTCTTCTTTTTCCTGACCAGAGCCTCTATATCCCTCATCAGTCAGGGATCCCTAAACTTGCCAACTTTTCTCTTCACTCTAACAGGGACAACTTCCCCCATATTGACTGGGACTCCCTTAGTGCCAGGGGCTTGGATGGAGAACAATCTGTTAGGTGCATCCAGGAAGGTTTCTTGAAGCAATATGTAAATAGTCCAACTAGGGGCCAAACCAGGTCTGGTATTTAGGGAATGAGCCTGGCCAGGTGATCAAAAGTTTCAGTGGGGAGCATTTCGGGAACAGTTACCATAACTGCATAAGTTTTAAGTTACTTACGAATAAGGAAAAGAGTAGTCCTTGGGTAAAAGTCCAAATTGGAGGAAGGCTATGACAATATTAAGCAGGAACCTGGGTGGGGAATGTAGATTGGGAGCAGCCGTTTGAGGGTAAATCCACATCTTATCATGTGGGAATCTTTCAAAGGCCAGTTAGAGCTCAGGACCAGCATGTTCCTGTGAAGATGAAGGATAAGGACGGCAAGATTTGGGAGTCCTGGACGATGAGAGAAATTGTGTGCTTAGTCAAAAAGAGAGAAAAAAAAAATCCATGTAACATTTAGGAAACTGAAGGCAGACAGAGCCCTTGAGTAAGAAAACATGGAAGACCTTACAACGATAAGAGAGCTAAAAGGGGCCATGCAATGTTCTTGACAAACAGGAATAAGGAGAATCCCAAGACCTTTTATTTGTATTTAAGAAGCAAGAGGGTAGCTAGGGAAATGGTAGGTCCATTCAAGGACAAAGAAGGGAATTTAAGTGCAGAGCCGGAGGAAGGGCTGAGGTCCTTAATGAAAATTTTGCATCAGTATTCAGCAAGGAGGACATGGTGGATGGTGAGTCTAGAGAGCAGTATGTTGATATTCAAGAGCATGTCAACGTAAAACAGTTGTTGGATGTATTGAAAAGAATTAAGACAGACACTGAATACTGAGGGAGGCAAGGGAGCAAATTTCTGGGGCCTTGTATGAAATCTTTGTATCCGCATTAGTCACAGGAGAGTTCCCAGAGAATAATCAATGTTGTTTCTTTTTTAAGAAGGGCAAAAGGGATAATCCAGGAAACTACAGTCCAGTGAGCCTTATGTTAATGATAGGGAAACAGAGAGATTCTTTGGGAGAGAATTTACTCACGTTTGGAAAAATGTTTATTATTAGTAATAGGCAGCATGGCTTTGTGCAGGGGAGGTGGTATCTCACAAACTTGTTTGAGTTTTTTGAGGAAGTGACAGACGTGACTGATGGGGCCAGGGTGGTGAATGTTGTCTCCGTGGACTTTAGCAAGGCCTTTGATAAGGTCCTTCACGGCAGGTTGATACAGAAGATAAAGTCACACGGGACCTGTGGTGAGCTGGTATACCAAATGTAGAACTGGTTTGGTCATGGAAGACAGATAGTAATGGTGGAAGGGTGTTTTTTCCAGACTGGAGGTCTATGACCAGTGGTGCAGGGGTCAATGCTATAACCCCGATAGCTTATAATATATATAAATAATTTGGAAGAGAATGCAGGTGGTCTGATTAGGAAGCTTGCAGATGACATAAAGATTGGGGGAGCTGCAAATAGTGAGATGGATTGCCAGAGGATGCAGCGGGATACAGATGGGCTGAAGACTTGGGCAAAGAAATGGCTGATGGAATTTAATCCGGACAAATGCTAGGTGATGCATTTTGGAAGGTTTAATGCAGGAGAGGAGTTCTTTTGGATTCAAAACGGTGGCAGAGTAGGACGCTCCGGTTGGAGCTCCTTGGAGCTCCTCCGCACGCCAGTCCTTTTTCTCTCTCTTGTAGTTTTCCCTTTCTCTAACCGCCACCCCACCCCCTCTCCCAGAGGGTGGCGTTACAGAGTGAGGGGGCAGAGTGCCGCGGTGACAGGAGCGACGGGGGCAGGGTGCCACCGTGACAGGAGCGAGTGGGGGCAGGGTGCCGCGGTGACAGGAGCGAATGGGGGCAGGGTGCCGCGGTGACAGGAGCGACGGGGGCAGGGTGCCACGGTGACAGGAGTGAGCGGGGGCAGGGTGCCGCAGTGACAGGAGCGACGGGGGCAGGGTGCCGCGGGGACAGGAGCGAGTGGGGACAGGAGCGAGCGGGGGCAGGGTGCCGCGATGACAGGAGCGACGGGGGCAGGGTGCTGTGGTGGAACCTTCACGGGCAGCGTTACCTTGTGCTCTGGGGACTACAGCCATGCCCCGTGAGCCCCAGAACACCGCGAGCAGTGATCCCTGGAGCAGCACGAGGAAGAAGCCCCACAGCAGCACATGGGAAGCAGCTCCTGGAGCAGCGCGCAGGCTGTGAGTCCTAGACGGAGACTGGTGTGAGGGGACAATCCTTACCTTAGAACACTGTCATGTTAACCCCTTAAGTTTTTCTATTTTTAAACTTATTTTTAACTCTGTAATGAAGCAAGTACTTTTATCCCTCTGCTGTATCCACGAATTGTATCTAGGTACTTGTACCTAAGATGTCACCATAAGGAGGGCTGACATTGTAAAACGGAGCACACGTGACAATAAAATGATATTGGACATTGGATAAAGTATACAGTAAATGGCAGACACTTGAAAGAACGAACATACAGAGGGTCTAGGCAAACAGATCGGTGGCACAGTGGCTCAGTGGTTAACACTGCTGTCTCACAGCACCAGGGACCCAGGTTCGATTCTACCCTCGGGTGACTATCTGTGTGGAGTTTGCACGTTCTCCCCGTGTCTGTGTGGGTTTCTTCCGGGTGCGCCGGTTTCCTCCCACAGTCCAAAGGTGGGCAGGCTAGGTGGATTGGCCATGCTAAATTGCCTGTAGTGTTCAGGGATGTTTAGGTTGGGTGGGTTAGACATGGGGAACGCAGGGGTAGGGGAATGGGTCTGGGTGGGAGGGGGGGGGGGGGGGGGGGGGGGGGGTGTGGACTTGTTGGGCCGAATGGCCTGTTTCCACATTGTAGGGATTCTAGGTCCACAGTTCCCTGAAAGTGGCAACACAAGTGGATAAGGAGGTGACAAAGTCCTCTGGCATGCTTGTCTTCATCAGCTGGGGCATAAAGTATAAAAATTGGCAAGTCATAATGCAGCTGTACAGAACTTTAATTAGGCCATATTTGGAATATTGCATACAGTTTTTGTCGTCACACTACCAGAACGATGTGGAAGTTTTGGAGAAGGAACAGAAAACATCTACCTGGATGTTCGCGACAACAAGGTGCAGGGCTGGATGAACACAGCAGGCCAAGCAGCATCATAGGAGCAGAAAGGCTGATGTTTCGGGCCTAGACCCTTCATCAGAAAAGCAGGAGTCGCAGGAAGAAACGCTTCTGAAGGATCGCAATGCCATGAGTGTAGATATTGTCACGGTTGGGGCCAAATTGGGAAGGCTTGAATGTGGATTGTAGTCCATTGGGGATGATCTGGTTCCGTAGGCAGGTACTAAGAAAGGTGATGTGGCTGTAGTACCTGGTTTGCTTCAGGACATGGTCGAGCAGTTTCAGGACCGAAGAGATTACGAGAGAGTTGCAGTGGGAGAGAGATCCCCTGAGGTTTGTCCGGAGGGAGGAGGGTAACTTCTTTAGGCTAGGCATCCTTAGAAGAGGCTTCGCAGTGGGGTTAAAATTGAATCAGAGATAGTAGGAACTGCAGATGCTGGAGAATCCGCGACAACAAGGTGCAGGGCTGGATGAACACAGCAGGCCAAGCAGCATCATAGGAGCAGAAAGGCTGACGTTTCGGGCCTAGACCCTTCATCAGAAAAGGGTGCTCCGGATGTACCTGGATGTTGCCTGGTTTGTAGAATATTAACTATGGGGAAATTTGTTTTGTTTTCACTTAACCATTGGAGGCTGAGGGTGACCTGATAGAAGTTTAGAAAATTATGAGGCATGGATAGAATGGATAGTCAGAGTCTTTTTCTCAGGGTAGAAATGTCAATTACTAGGGGACATAGGTTTAAGGTAAAAGGTGGAAAGTTTAAAGGAGATGCAAGAGGCAGTTTTTATTTCATTTTACGCACAAGGTGATAGTTGCCGGGCAATGCACCAGCAGAGGAGGTGTTGAAGCAGATTCAACAGCAAAGTTTAAGAGGTATCTTGACAGATATATGAGTAGGTAGGGAACAGAGGAATACAGACCACATAAAGGCGAAAGGTTAGTTGTTTAGACAGGCATTATGTGTCGGTGCAGGCTTGGTGGGTTAAAGGGTCTGTGCCTGTGCTGTACTGTTCTTTGTTATTTGTGATAATTGAGCGCTTGTCAGCAAAACACAATGCTGCTGACCACAGGATTGCGATGTGTAAATCATGTGGTTAATTGGATCACACAAAAGTTGCAAGGAAATAACTTGCATGAGCAGCCTGACCCTGGGGTCAAGGTTTGTTAAAACTAAGAGATAAGCCTCTTTCCAGAGAAAACAAGCAGATGTACAAATGAGTGAAAGATCCACCTGATGTGGTAAATGACACATTTGGGATGTTTGCCAGTGGTCAAACTGAATGATCGCTAAAGACTGGATAGTGTCAAGGACTGCTTACACAGGCTGCTTGCATATAAAAGGAGTATAATGTGCCTCAGTACATTAGCTAGCTAGCTCAGGAATGGAAGTCATCAGATCAATGAGTGGCGGTTAGGATGAAGAAGGCTGATAACCTGTTTCGGTTTGTTTCTCATACAAGTCCATGTAATCTGGGTCAATTGCGATTGTAAGCATTGTATGGGTAAGCTTGTTATGTATTCCTAATATTGTAGTATTTTTATAGTGTACATTGCTTCAAGAAGAAACTATTGGGTATAACCCATTGTTGGGACTGCCTTAGGTTATTGCCAAGACACCAGGGGAAGCAGGAATAAAAGCTAACAGCACCCTGGTCATGTACACTGACACTCTTCACAAATGAAAACTTCGGTATGGTGGAGTTGTTTCAGCAATATGACATCACCACAACAGTCCCCCAAACTGCGGAAGGTAATCAGATAGACAACGTGTCAGCTGTCTGCCATTTTGATGTCAGTCTTTAACAGGCACTGCCATTTTCCCATCTGAATCTGCTTGTGCATTCAGCAATGCTCCAGGTTGAGGGCCTGTTTGAACAACCTCGTGCTGCCTCATTGAAGCTGTCGGAAAGGACTTCCAAATGTTTTCAAAAAAATGCAGCAGTCAATGTAAAACGCTGGACAAATTAATCATGACCACTGCCAGCTGTGACAACAACAACAAGGCGACAGCACAAGAGTAGTTGAAAAGATCTGCTCCTAGGACCATAGTTGAAAGTATAGTATATCTTGTTGGGGAGACATCAGAACCTGTATGCTTCCTTTCTAAGAGATAGTAGGAACTGCAGATGCTGGAGAATCCGAGACAACAAGGTGCAGAGCTGGATGAAAACAGCAGGCCAAGCATCACAGGAGCAGAAAGGCTGACGTTTCGGGCCTAGACCCTTCATCAGAAATGGGGGAGGGGAAGGGGGTTCTGAAATAAATAGGGAGAGAGTGCGAGACGGATAGGAGATGGATAGAGGAGAAGATAGGTGGAGAGGAGACAGACAGGTCGTAGAGGCGGGGATGGATCCAGTAAAGGTGAGTGTAGGTGGGGAGTTAGGGAGGGGACAGGTCAGTCCAGGGTGGACGGACAGGTCAAGGGGGTGGGATGAGGTTAGTAGGTAGGAGATGGGAGTGCGGCTTGAGGTGGGAGGAGGGGATAGGTGGGAGGAAGGACAGGTTAGGGAGGCAGGGACAAGCTGGGCTGGTTTTGGGATGCGGTGGGGGGAGGGGAGATTTTGAAGCTTCTATGACCTGTCTGTTTCCTCTCCACCTATCTTCTCCATCCATCTTCCATCCGCCTCCCCCTCTCTCCCTATTTATTTCAGAACCCCCTTCCCCTCCCCCATTTCTGATGAAGGGTCTAGGCCCGAAACGTCAGCCTTTCTGCTCCTATGATGCTGCTTGGCCTGCTGTGTTCATCCAGCTCTGCACCTTGTTGCTTCCTTTATAATGTTTTTTGAGCCCAATAAGCAAAATGAAAACTGATCTAGGGGGGCGGGAGTGGCCTTTACAGTTCAGATGGTGAATGATTTCCTGTTCACAGTGCTACCTTCCAAATACATGAGGTCCCAGCCTACAATGCCAGTTGGGCATGGGGGTGCCCCTTTCTTAGCCCTAATTGCTCCAATTGCACCAGATTGGCCATCTGCTCCTTGACTGAGCAAGAAACAGGGGAGGGGTTGGCCTAGTGGTATTATCGCTGGACTGTTAATCCAGAGACCCTGCGGATCCAGGTTCAAACCCCTCTACGGCAGATGGTGGAATGTGAATTCAATAAATATCTGGAGTTAAGAATCTAATGATAACTGTGAATCCATTGTTGAATGTTGGGAAAAATCCATCTGGTTCACTAATATCCTTCAGGGAAGGAAACTGCCATCCTCTCTTGGACTGGCCTACATTTGACTCTTGACCCACAGCAATGTGGTTGACTCTTAACTGCCCCCGGAAAAATTCAGGATGGGCAGTAAATGTTGGCCTGGCCAGCGATGCTGTCATCCCATGAATGAACAAAGGAAAAAACATAATGATGGGGTTGGGAGTGAGCAGATCACTCAGCTTTCATTTTGACTCCCTCACTCCATCGAGAAAAACAAAAGAGTGCTAGGAGTTTCAAGTTTGAAACCAGTCTCCCTGTTGATCCAAAAGAATTAATTTATAATATTCATAGCTCATTTTAATTAAACTATTGATATCACAAATACTTCCTCATTAAAATAATTTAATAAGTGGGCGTATCTTTTTGCAAAAAAAGTATTAGCATGCTAAAGCTTACTGACAATTTGACTGAGTAAAGAGTCATACAGGATGGAAATAGACCCTTCAGTCCAACTTGTCCATGCCGACCAGACATCCCAATCTGACCTAGTCCTATTTGCCAGCATTTGCCCATATCCCTCTAAACTCTTCCTATTCATGTTCCCATCCAGATATCTTTTAAAATTCTAACTGTACTGTCCTACACCACTTCCTCTGGCAACTTGTTCGGTACACGCACAAGCCTCTGCGTGAAAATATTACCCCTTCCATCCTTTTTAAATCTTTTCCCTTTCACCTTAACCCTGTGTGCCCTCTAGTTTTGGACTCCCCCACCCTAGGAAAAAGACTTTGGTTATTCACCCTATCCATACCAGTCATAATTTTATAAACCTCTTTAAGCTCACACCTTCAGCCTCCAATGCTTTAGAGAAAAAAGCGCCAACCTATTCAGCCTCTACATATAACTCAAATCCTCCAGTCCTGGCAACATCTTTGTAAATCTTTTCTGCACCCTCTCAAATTTAACAATACTATTATACTGGATGAAAATAGAAACACATGGTTTTATCTGTGATTGATGGATGGCAATTAGGCTGTTCTGAAATTCTGCGTTTCGATCTAAGTTAGCAGATAGAGATTCATACAAAGTCAACTGCAGTTTAACTGTTGACCTTTGACATATGCTGAATAAAAAACGATGCTTAACTTGTTGTCAAGTGACCATTAATTCGGTATTTAGAAGGGTATGAAATAAGTTTTGCCAGATGGACTTAAGTGAAGTTTTCCAATTCAGATTTGTGATGTTTGCGCCAAATGCTGACACAACCCCCAAATGATAGGAGGTAAAAAGGTCATTTTGACCATCTGTTTCATTCTGGAGGAATTTTCCTTTGAAGGAAAGTTTCCAGCAGTTTTGCTCATTTTGGATAATGACTGTGCATTTTCATTTCTTCCTGTATGTGAAGAAGAAACACGTAATGTAATTCAGGCTACTTCCCACAGTTCTTTATTTATGATGTCCCCAAAGATTAGTTTGCATAGGTTCGCCTAACCTTCATACAAGTTTGAAAATCACCGGCTAAGTAGCCTATAGTGTGAACATTAAATCCTTGTCTTGTTGGTGTGTTCTTTGGAGATTGTCTGAAATGCAGTCTCAGTCTCTCCAAACAGATGGGGCAACATTGTTAGATTGGATTAAACTACTAAATGTTGTGATGTAGAAAATAATTGTAAGGAAGAGAAACAACATAAACATAGTGGTCAACGAGACTATCTTAGCTTTGTTTGTACAGCTTTTGCCATCACCACCAACACGTGGTACTAGGCTTGGGATGATTGAGATAGTTCACTGAAACCAACCTTTATCTATATTTCGTTTAGAGTCTAATAACGATAGGCATAAGCAGCTTCTATAAACACAGTCTGAAAAGCAGGTTGGGACTTAATTAAAATCAAATTCTCCAAAGTAGCCAGGACAGGTTGTTGAGCCATTCAAATTGGTGTTTGGAAAAATATGCACTGAGTACAATATTGAACATATATTTCTGGGGAAAAAATGTCACTGCCAAAAGTTCAAAAAAGTATCTGTCAAATGGAATGTATGCTATAACTTGGGAGACTGTCACATTAACTTCCTTTACTTTGAAAAGAAGGAATGATTAGATGACGAATATTTTGCTGGATCATATCTGCCTTTCCATTTAACCTAATTTTTTTTATAAGCCTTCCTCTTTTGTATTATGTTTTGTTAAATTTCATAATTGGATGTCAATAAGGCATAGGAAGTAAATATTGACCACATTTCATGTATTTAAAAAATCAGATTAGTGTATCTATAAGAAAAGCAACTGATTATTAACGTTAAAGATGACTTTGCTTAATGTTCTAATTGTGATAAACACAACACTACTTTTAAAATATGCTGGTGCAAAACCATATGCTCATACCTCTCTTTATATTCAATTTAAATGCATGCCTTTAAAATCACAACATGAGATTTGTAGATTAAATAAGCATATAAAAACTGCCTGTAATGCTGGCAAAGCATAGCTCTGCTACATCTTCTGTATATAATTTTATTCCTCAAATAACAACATAAAAACCCTAGCAGGTCTGGCAACTGAGTTCTGTGGACAGGTCACTGGACCTGAAATGTTACTCTGATTTTTTTTTTCTTTTTTTTTCTTCACAGATGCTGCCAGAATTGCTGAGATTCTCCAGCAACTTCTGTTTTTGTTCCTGATTTACAACATCTGCAGTTCTTTCATTTTGAATATAAAAACCTTGCTTTGTGGAAAATGAATTGATCAATCATGTTGGTTTGAGTAAGTTTTTTTTATAATTCTCATTATTTATCATTGTACAGCAAGAAACTGCTCAGATGTATGTGGGCAATGATTTGTCCATACTGGTTTATAAAATCAAAAGTCGTGGTCAAAAGCTTTGCACGTCAAAAAGAACTTTAATTTCAGGTAAATGCAAAATCAAAAATATAGGTTGATGGATTTTAGATTTAGGTAGGGAGGTGAAATTTGATTTAACTTAAATTTAGGATGGCAGCTTCACTACAAATAAAGAAAAGGAATTTCTCCATTCAATCTTCAGAAAATCCAATCTCATTCAGATAAAGTTTGTGTCTGTTTATTGTAGATGGTAGATTGCTCGTTCTACTTCTGTCTTGCATACAAAACCCTTCATCTTCTTTCACACCAAACCACCTGTAACTTCCTGGAAAACAATGGTGCGTTCAGAGTGCCTAACATTGTAAGTACATTTTAAAAAGCAGCAAAATCTGAAGAAGGGATACCCAGTGAATTGCAAATCTTCAAGAATTGCTAGCCATTTTATGCCGATCCACTATTGGCATCACAAAAATGACAGCTCACCATCAATCTTGCAATAACTTTCAAATGATTGTAGGATATGTGCCATAAATATGAATTAAGCTCATCACAACCTTTTCAGGCTGGAAGTTCATGCTGTAAGGAACTTGTTAAGATGTGAATTTTGGTAATGACGTTCCACTTGACTTTGAAGACAAGAGAAAGCTACAGAACTGTGGAGTATCACTCCTGTAGGTAGTACATGACCTCTGGGAAGTTTTAATTTTTAAATACCTTCATTGTTTTTAATTTCTTCCTCTAATCTATCTTTCCCTCTATTTTTCCAGATCCAATTTGGGTCTAGTTCCCCTAAATTGCATATCCTTGAAATTAATTGTTTAAGGAGGTAGCCAATGCCCTTGAGGTTAGCTTCTCTGCGCCATTATCAATTTGTACATTAGTAATTTAAAGGGTGGAAAAAAAACAACCTTAAGGATTATATAAAAAGATCAATTTCTGGGTCAGTGATTCATTTGTTTGCTTTTGATATGCTGTTGCACCATTTTAGTTTGATGCAAACAAAAAGGGAGAAAAAATATTTTTTTTTCTACCTTTCTGCTCATGGTAGATACTCACAAAACTCTTGCTTTTCACATTGGTAAATTGTATTTCTGTGAATTCATCAAATCGGTTCAACTATTTTACGAAAACAGCAACAGCAAATTACTGCTAACAATCAATCAATATTGTTCTTGCTTTTAGGCTAGGTTGGGACAGCAACCAATCACCAGCCACAGCATGAGAAAAATCAACATCTCTGTGAAAGAAAGGGACCTGTATGATTGCATATATTTGAATCAATGCGCTATTAGCTTCAAGAGTAACACTGCACTGAAAGCATTAGCACAGCAATTATAATCTTTCATCTCCAAAAGAAGCTTGAAAAGTTAAAAACACAAGTGGTTGTTTCTATCTTCAGCTAAGATCGAAAATAGAAAGAAGCAGATCACCCAAGTATTGTAGATATTTTCCAAATTAACCTGTTCAGAGATGTCATCACATACCTCTGGATCACATGGGACTTGAACCCATGCTTCCTGGCTCAGAGGCAGGGCCACAAGAGCCCCACCCAACTATCCTACGCTTAGCTGCATATTCCTTGCTCTTAATTCTATATTCGGGTAGATTCACTCGAGTTTATAATGGATGACCGATCCACCACTATTCATTCTTGCCACTGCAGGAAAATAAAGTCAGCTCTAATGTATTGTAAAAGAGAGAGGAGCGCATAACCATTACAGCAATCTTAACTATCGATGGTGCTTGAAAATGGTTTCAGCAGTTCCAGAGGTCAGTGGAAATAAATGGGCTAAGTGCATAACAAACAACTGATCCATTCCCACCCTCTATTCTGTCATGACTGACAGTTAAAATCTACTCATTTTAATTCAGAGAAAATAATGCAAACAAATGAAAGTCAAAACAAATACTCAATGATGCCACAAGGATTTAAACTCAGCATCATTTTCCAATAGATTTGCTTTTGTTTAATGACATAATAGGGGGCTATTAAAGTTGCATATATTCAAAATCATTATCTAACTCCCAAGCTGCTAGGGATGACGTTTCCTTTCAAGGAAGCACATTATCCAGCATTTAAGACATGGCTATTTTATTGTACCATTAAATATCCCTGTGCTACACAATATAAGCACTAAGAGGTTGAATCTATTCATGGTTGGAAAGTGGACCTTTTTATACTGTGATAGCTAAATTATTATACTGTTAACAATTTACTCATTTTAGTTGAAAAGTGACAAGTTAACTGTGAACAAGTGTTGATGTAATAGAAACATACCAAACGTGACTTAGCACGTTTGTCCATACTCATCGCCTTTCCCCCTCCCTCTGAAAAACATGGTTAAAGGCCAGCTTACATCAATGAGTTTACTCCCTAATAGTTGATTTAACCAGTATTTATCCAACATTCAGCAATCTATTGAAAAATCCATTGAATATAATGTGGGAAATGCAAATCATCTAACATTATTACATTATCTATCTGAATCTCCCGAAAATATTAGTTGAAAAGAAGCCATGTGATTCCCTTGGAATATTTACTCTGTTTATGTAAGCTGAAAATCCCTAAAGACTCTGCTGCCAATTCTGTATAGCGTGATTAAAGAGGAGGTTCTAATGGTTCATAATACTGGAAGAAGTTATGTGCGTTTCAGTACGACCCCTACACTGTAAAGTTACTTACATGACAAGGCACGGATAGGGAGAAGCACCTGTAAAGGGAAATTTTCACTGAGGAAAACTATTCATTATACAACGTGATGTAAAATAATCACTGAACTGGATGCAGAGATGTAGTTGCAGCTGCAGGAGCCATCATTAAATCCGTATATGTACAAGCTTTGAAAAAGAGACACCGGGTCTATAAAAATATCGGCAAAGACTCAGGACTCAAAAAGCCGAAGTTGCCGTAGGCTTGGGTTCAAGCATCTTATAACAGAATGAGACCAACAAAAGTTCAGAAGTTGCAACAGTGCAAATAGGAGCGAAACATCCTACATAAATCCAGTTCAATTAAGAATGTCCAAGGTTTGGTTGGGGTTCAGGGATGACTCAAATCTCCCACTAAGTGATTTTCTGAGCAGCAGTATTAGCAATCTTCCCTGACAAAGTCAGAGCTAATGCCCCGTGACTGGTAATGCACAAACAATGTCCTGAGGACCAAGGTTCGAATCCCACCATGACAGATGATGAAATTTGAATTAGATAAAAAAATCTGGGTAGAAGAAAAACAAGCTGGCTTAAAGTTGACCAAATAATCCCACTTGATTGTTGTAAAAGAAAAAGTTGGCTCTTTAACGCACTTCAGGGAAAGAAATCTGTCTTCCTGCCTGGTCTGGCCTATGTATGACTCCAGACCACATCAATGTCGTTGACTCTTAGCTGCCCTCTAGGCAATTAGGAATGGGCAATAAATGCTAGCCTAGTCAGTGATGCTCACATCCCATGAATGAATAAAAATTAGCTGCTGATCCTTCACTAAATATCAGTCAATAAAAGCCACAATGAGTTCTACCATCCAGACTAGGCAGCAAATATACTCTTAATTGATCAACTGGCTCAAGTTAATGTCAATGGGTCCTGAATTATGTCAGTCTGAAATAACCCAATTAAAGTTAGATTATGAAATGATTACTGAATCTATCAGTAGAAAGATTTAAGAAAATAATTGTTAAAAGGGAATAATGTTGAGTGTTTTGTCCAAGACTTTTTAAAAAAAGGTGAAATTAGATGCTATGCCCATTTTTCATGTAGAAAAGAGATATGAAGAGGTTCAATTTAAGAAGACAAACTTGTGCAACATTACAATAACATTAGAAATATGCTTCACAATGCTTTGGTTTGGTTGCTGTGATAATATTTTACCAGTACAGTAAGAAAACGTTGTAATTTCTTTAAAATGCATTGAGATCCCCTAAACATTTTTAAAGATTTATTGAAAGAGGACTTGAAAGTTTGCATCATTTAGAATTTTGTTGGTAACTAGATATTATTGCGTAATTAATGTTGGGTGATTCTTTTTCAAGTTGGTAACCTGTAACTAGTGAGATTCCACAGGGATTAGTGCAGTGGTTAGCACTACTGCCTCACAGTGCCCGGGACCCGGGTTTGATTCCAGCCACAGTCAACTGTCTGTGTGGAGTTTGCATATTCTTCCCATTTCTGTGTGGGTTTTCTCCACGTGCTCCAGTTTCCTCCCACAGTCCAACGATGTGCAGGTTAGGTGGATTGGCCATACTAAATTGCCCATAGTGTCCAGGGTGGGAATACAGGAATGGTGTAGGGGGTGGGTCAGAGTGGGATGCTCCTTGGTGGGTCAGTGTGGACTTGATGGGTCATATGGCCTGCTTCCACAAATAGGGATTCTAGATATTAATGACTTGGACAAAGTGAATGTACTGTAGCCAGATTTGCAGGCAACACTAAAATAGGTGGAACGGCAGGTCGTAAATGGGATGCAAACAGTTTCTAGCGAGATTAAGTAAGTGTTGAGGTTGGTTGGTTCGCCGAGCTGATTTGTTGTTTTTTTTTGCAGACGTTTCGTTACCATGCTTGGTAACATCCTCAGTGCAGTCTCCGATGAAGCGTCAGTGTGTTTTCCTGCCTGGTTTTTAAACTCTGGGGTCCGTTGAGATGGATTGCCTCACTTCCGGTTTTCCTTCATAGTAGAATGTATATGGGGTCGAGTTCAATGTGTTTATTAATAGCATGCTTCGTGGAGTGCCATGTTTCCAGGAATTCTTGTGCTTGTCTCTGCCAAGCCTGTCCCAGGATCTTAGTGTTGTCCCAGTCGAAGTCGTCGTTCTCCTTGTCCGTGTGGATTGAGATGAGTAAGTGTTGGTGATGCAAAGACTGGAAAGGACCGCCCTTCTGCAAATCCAACCTAAACTGTGTATACGCAACGTAGACGACACCTTTGTCATCATTAAACGGACCAAATTAGAAGAGACACACAAACTTATAAACAACACCGTAACCGGAATAAGATTCACCAGAGAGGAGGAGAAGAACAAACAGCTCCCATTCCTGGACGTCATGGTAGAGCGCAAGACAAATGGGGAACTGCAAACGAAAATATACCAAAAAGCCACACACACAGACGAGGTACTGAACTTCAACAGTAACCATCCCAGCACACACAAACGAAGCTGCGTGCGAACACTATTTAAAAGGGCAACAACACACTGCAGCAACACGGAACTACGCCAAGAGGAAGAAGAATACCTCTTCCAAGTGTTCAAGGATAATGGATATCCAAAGAACTGGGTCAGAAGATGTCTACACGAACAGCATCAGAAAGATTCTACACGCCCCGACACTCATCACACTACCCTACATCAGGAACACGTTGGAACTCACCACAAGACTCCTACTAAACTAAAGACCCACTCCCAGCCATGGACAGGACCAATGTCATCTACAAGATCCCCTGCAGAGACTGTGAGAAACACTACATCGGACAAACAGGAAGGAAACTAACAACAAGAGTACATGAACACCAACTGGCTACAAAAAGACAGGACCAATACTCACTCATCTCAATCTACATGGACAAGGAGAACCACGAATTCGACTGGGACAACACCAAGATCCTGGGACAGGCTAGGCAGAGACAAGCACGAGAATTCCTGGAAGCATGGCATTCTATGAAGCATGCTATTAATAAACACATTGAACTCGACCCCATATACATTCCACTACGAAGGAAAACCGGAAGCGAGGCAATCCATCTCAACGGACCCCAGAGTTTAAAAACCAGGCGGGAAAACACACCGACGCTTCATCGGAGGCTGCACTGAGGATGTTACCACGCATGGTAATGAAACTTCTGCAAAATAAACAACAAACCAGCTCGGCAAGCCAAACAACCTCAACACCTACAACCCAAGCTACAGATCTACTCCAAAACCATTAAGTAAGTAGACAAAATGTTGGCAAATGGAGTATAATGTAGAAAAATGCCAAGTTATTCATTTTGGAAGGGAGAACAATAGAATAGAATGTTATTTAAATCAAGAGAAACTGCAGAACTCTACAACAAAAAGGGACTTGGGTGTACTTGTGCATGAAACACAGAAAGCTAGCACATACCTATGCAACAGGTAATCAGGAAGGCTAATGGAATGTTGGCCCTTATTTCAAGGGGGTTGGAGTATAAGAGTACGGAAGTCTTACTGCAACTGTACAAGGTGCTGGTGAGACCACATCTGGAGAACTCTGAGCAGTTCTGTTCCTTTTATTTAAGAAAATACAACATTTCGTTGGAGGCAATTCAGAGAAGGTACACTGGGGTGATCCCCGATATTGAGGGTTTTTATGAGCAAAGATTAATCAGTTTGGGACTCTACAAATGGAGTTTAGAAAAATGAGAGGAGATCTCATTGAAACAGATAGGATTCTTAGCAGGCTTTATGGAGTAAATAGTGAGAGAATGTCCCTCATGGGACAGTCGAGGATGAGAGAGGTCAGTCTCAGAATAAAGGGGAATCAATTTGAGACTGAGATGAGGAGGAATTTCTTTTCTCAGAAGATTGACAGACTATGAAGGTCCTGGCCACAGAGAGCTGTGGCGGCAGAGTCCTTGTGTATATTTAAGACTGACTAGATAAATTCTTGGTGAGTAATGGAATCAAGGGTTAAGGGGAAAGGGTAGGCAATTAGACATAGAACATCAGCTCAGCCATGGCCTTATTAAATGGTGGAGCAGGTTTGATGGGCCAAATGGCCTACTCCTGTTCTTATTTCTTATGGTCTTATAATAAGAAATACTGATCCATCTGACTGATCACCCTTGACCTAGAAGTACTATCAATGGAAGTTAAGACACAAAAAAACTGTTGTCAGACATGAAAGAACAAAGGTGAGCTGCAGTAGTGGAAAAGAGGAGGCACATTTTCAAGATGCTGTGTGTTTGTAATACAGCTAAATAATACAAAAAGCTGAATAGATTAGAGCAGAGGTTGTGAACTGGACAATTCTGTGGTTATGTTTCAGTTTTAACAAGCCTTGCTAAATTTTCTGGCAAAAAAGTCAGATAAAGGAGTCTGTGGTGAATATGTACAATTGAGATAGTCATTAAAACTAGCAATAGCCCCAGTCATCTTATTGAAAGGTGGAGCATGCTTGGTGATGAATGGCTCTCCTGCTCTGATATATTTTGACTTTTTTTAAAACTTATTTTAGACAAGGAGGTTCCGCAGTGTGTATTATTTAGGTGATGACTACATCTTATGGACTAGGATGGAAAAGGGCACCATTGCAGTGACTTAAGGACCAAATGCATTGAGTGAGAAAAGTGAAAAATTTTACCTTCTATAAGCCAGGTTGGAAAGAACATGAGCCTGAATGCAGTGCTGCATTAGTGTGGGTAATAACATAAATACTTCTAATCTTGTGAGATAGACACCTACCATAATTCACTATTACATAAATAGCCTTAGTCCAAACATGGACAAAAAGAGCTGAATTCATCAGGGTAAGTGGGGGTGATTATCATTTACATCATGGGAGCATTTGGCTGAGTGTGGCATCATCAACAGCCGTTATAAAACTGAAGTTAATGGGAATCAGGGGAAATGTCTCCACTAGTTGGAATAAGAAGATGGACAAGGACGTTGGTTGTGGCTTTTGAAGGCTGTGCATTGAGCCATTAGAGCACTGCAGGAGTTCCTCTGGTAGTATCCTAGATGTAGCTACTTTAGGGTGCTTATTCCATGATATTTCATCATCTTAAACTCAGAAGAAGGGAAGGTTTGGTGATGACTGCACAATGTTCAGCACTATTTAGGACTCTTCAGATCGTAAATCAGTCTGTGCCCAAATGTAGGAAGACCTGGACAACAATGTGGGGAGACGATGGCCTAGTGGTATTATCGCTGGACTGTTAATCCAGGGACCCAGATAACATTCTGGGGACCTGGGTTTGAATTCAATAAGTACCTGGAATTAAGGACCTAATGATGAATGAGAATCCATTGTCGATTGTCGGAAAAACCCATTTGGTTCACTAATGCCTTTTAGGGAAGGAAACTACCATCCTACCTGATCTGGCCGACATGTGACTCCAGTCCCACAGCAATGTGGCTGACTTTTAACTGCCCTCTGGGCAATTAGGAATGGGCAATAAATGCTACCCAGTCAGTGATACCCCTCATCCCATAAATGAATAAAGAAAAAAAAATTTCAGGCTTTGCCTGATTAATGGTAAATATCATTCTTACTCTTCAAGTGCAAAACAATGACCATCTCCAACAAGTGATAATCTAAACCTTGGCTCTTGATATTCAATGGTATAACCATAGCTGATTTTTCCACTATTTAACATCCTGGGCAGCACCACTGACCAGAAACTGAACTGACCCAACCATACAAATACTGTGGCTACAAGTTCAGGTCACAGGTTAGGAATCTCACAGCAAATAACACACCACTCTGACTCTCGAAAGCCTGGTCAACATGAGTAAGGAACAAAACAGGAGTCTGTTGGAACACTCTCTACTTGTCTGTGCGCAGCTCCGAAATACTCAAGCAGTTTGACAAAATGAATGACAAAGCAGCCCACTTAAATGATCATCTGACACATTCAATATTTGCTCCCTCTACCACCAACGTACAAAGGTAACAGTGTACTGCCTTCAAGATGCGCTACAACAATCACCGAAGCACCTTTGACAGAACCTTCTGACCTCTATGACCTAGAAAGACAATGGCAGCAGATATATGGGAACACCACCACCAGCAAACTGCCCTCTAGCCACTCACCGCCATGACTTGGAACTATTTTGCCATTCATTTACTGTCGCTGGGTCGACATCTTGGAACTCCATCCATAACTGCATTGTGGGTGTACCTACAGCAGATCAGCAGCAGTTCAAGAAAGCAGCTCACCAGCACCTTCTCAAGGGCAACTAGGGACGAGCTGCAGATACACACATTTGCAAGTAAACAAAATAAAAATGTGAATGCCCTGTTCATGGCAACAGTAATTTATCTGTCAATTCCTGTATAATTTAAGTGGATTCATGGAAAAGTAAAAGCTACAAAGATGTAATAGCAGAGGCAATTTCTTCCTTTGACAGTTTTTCAGTAAACAAAATTATTTTGGTTTAGGGTTCCCTCTCTGTGCTTGTAACAGTGCTGAAGATGAGTCCCCTGTGGTTTACTCAAGGGAGCACCGGATATATACTAATAAGGACATTAATATTTGTTACATGTAACCAAACAGCTAATTGCTTTGCCCAAAATGTAATACCTTACTGCTCCATATTGTTGCTGGTCATTGGTAACACTCTCCAATTTGGCTCGTCCTCCCCAATTCACTAAGTACTTGGTCAGAATCCAATCTTGATTCAGGTACCACTTTCCAATCTTGGAAATAGACTGAAAGGTAGATCTAGCACCTAAACCATGCAGGCTACAGTGGAGAAGCTTTTCTTTTATTTTGAAATAAATCAAGAATTAGACCGATTGTTCAAAGTTAGCATTCACTGGTCTTGCTCTGGACCATACAGATCAATTTAACAACAAGCAATGAGATTGTATACGGAGTTGGGTATGTCAATAGGACTCCTAATAAAAAAAAAAATTCTTGGCTATCTTAACAAATGTAGTAGGAATCCTGTCAAAAGAAAAAAAATAGTTCCAGTCTGCATTTATCATAAATCCTTCGTAGTGCTTGGAGGGACCACCCTATTTGATACAGCAATGCAAAACTCAGACAGTAGCACAGCTAAGGGGAGGGGAAATAAATGAAAGTGAAAGATTGACAGAATGAAGACAAAACAAAAACAACAGGATAGAAGGCCTGGCACATTTGGGAGCAGAGGGGAAGAGATCAGCATTTTTGCTGGCGAGAAAATGGAACATCTATGGGATAGAATTACCAGGTTCAATTGTGTTGGAGGAGGGATATGTGCCACATTGGAATGAGTGGGTAGAGCAGTACAGAGAGGGGATGAATTGGAATGGTTAGAACAATGGCAGACTGTGTGAAAGAGTTCAGCAGGGTTAGGGGTTCCTGTCGATTGGAATGAGTTAATGCAGCAGTGATTGTTGGGACAATTTCTCTGAAGCACTTCAGGATATTTTAGTAATTTACTAGCATTATAAAAATGTTATTCAATGGTTTGCTTGCGATGTACTTTCATTACAGATTTAAAAGTTGTTAATTGCAGTAAACTGACTAATAAGATGCAGCGGTGGCAAAGGATTTGGGAGTAGGGGATCGCATTCTTGCAGGAAGTTGGGTGAGAGGAAGTGTAGTCCAGGTCGGTATGGGAGTTGGTGGGCTTGAATAGATGTCAGTTTTGAGGTGGTCACCAGAGATGGAGACAGAGAGACCCAGGAAAGGGTGGGAGTATCGGAGATGGTCCAGGTCTGTCTCCGCCACGTCTGCTCCCAAAATGGCATGTTCCACTCCCGCACATCCCAGATGTCCTCCTATTTCAAGGGCCGTCACTTCCCCCCTCCAGTGATCGAAAATGCCCTTGACTGCATCTCCTGCATCTCACTTCTGCCCTCACATACCCCCCCCCCCCAACAAAAGTAAAGACAGAATCCCCCTTGTCCTCACATATCACCCAGTCAACCTCCACATCCAGTGTATCATTCTCCACCACTTCCACAACCTAGAATCCATTCCCACAACCAAAGATATATTTCCCTCCTCACCCAATCTGCCTTTTGTACAGACCGCTCTCTCTGTGACTCCCTCGTCCGCTCCACACTCCCCAGTAGCCTCACCACTCCCAGCATCTTTCCCTGCAACCGCAGGAAGTGCTACACCTGCCCCCTCACCTCCATTCAAGGTCCAAACCAAATCTTCCACATTAGACAGGGGTTCACCTGCACATCTGTCAACTTGGTCTATTGTATTCGCTGCTCCCGGTGTGGCCTCCTCTACATCAGTGAGACCAAGCGTAAACTCAGAGATTGTTTCGTAGAGCATCTGCACTCTTTATGCGACAAACAACAACAACAACTTCTGGTCGCCAACCATTTTAACCCCCCCCTCCCACTTACTGGGTGACACTTGTGCATTGCTGGCTGGCCTGCATTTATTGCCTGCCCCCAGTTGGTGGTGGTGAGCTGCCTCCTTGAACCACTGCAGTCCACCTGCTGTAGGTTGACCCACAATGCCATTAGGGAGGGATTTCCAGGATTTTGACCCAGTGACTGTGAAGGAATGGTGATATATTTCCAAGTCAGGATGGTGAGTGACTTGGAGGGGAACTTGCAGGTGGTGGTATTCCCATATATCTGATGCCCTTGTCCTTCTAGATGGAAGTGGTCATGGGATCCTGTCTGAGGATCTTTGGTGACTTTCTGCAGTACATCTTATAAATAGTACATACTGCTGCTACTGAGCGTCGGTGGTGGAGGGAGTGGATGCTTGTAGATGTAGTGCCAATCAAGCGGGCTGCTTTGTCCTGGATGGTGTCAAGCATCTTGAGTGTTGTTGGGGCTGCACTCATCCAGGCAAGTGGGAAGTATTCCATCACACTCCTAACTTGTGCCTTATAGATGGTGGACAGGCTTTGAGGAGTCAGGAGTTGAGTTACTCGCCGCAGTATTCCTAGCTTCTGGCCTGCTCTTGTAGCCACTGTCTTTATGTGGTGAGTCTACTTGAGTTTCTGGTCAATGATAACCCCCAGGATGTTGATAGTGGGGGATTCAGTGATGATAACACCGTTGAACATCAAGGGACGGAGGTTAGATTGTCTCTTTTTCATCCTGGGCCTCCTCCAGTGTCACAATGACGCCACCCTCAAACTGGAGGAGCAACACCTCATATTCCACCTCAGAAGCATACAGCCCAATGGCCTAAACATAGAATTCATTAGTTTTAAAATCACCCCACCCCCGGTCTCATCCCATGACTAACCCTCCCTCTCATCCCTGCCTCCTTGACCTGATACACCTTGTGAATCTTCTCTCCCACCTATCCGCCCCACCCATCCCACTAACCAATCCCCACCATGCCCTACCTGCACTTACCTATCACCATCCCACCTACCTTCCCCAGCCCCACCCTTCCTCTATCTATTTATTTCCCAGGTCCCTTCCCCATTCCCCCTTCCCCATTTCTGAAGAAGGGTCTCGACCCAAAACGTCAACTTTCCTGCTCCACTGATGCTGCCTGGCCTGCTGTGTTCCTCCAGCTCCACACTGTTGTCTCTGACACCAGCATCTGAAGTTCTTGCTATCTCTGTTCATTGAGTATCATTTTTATATTCTTTATTGATCCTCCAGCACTGAAAGAATATGCCCTGTGTTCTCACAATGAGTAGATTCAATTGGCAATAGTCATCACATGAAATTTTTCGTTTGGGATTTTTATGCAAAGCTGCACTGGAATTTTACAAAGTCATTGTCCATTATGTCAGCAACAATGAGCTTGATCACTGGGATACATATCTTCAACATCACAGTACTAATACTTATATTCTCAATGTTTTTGGATATATTAAGTGGTGGTTTATTGACAGTCTGTAAATTCTGCTCGGTAATGTTTGAATAGCACTCATCATTGGACAGAAGGCCAACAATAATATTTAACATATAATCAGGAGATTACCCAAAGGCTGAATGCAGAGATGATTATTGTGATAGAAGATACAGAATGAATTGGACAGTCACTAGAATGCAATCAGGAAAATTTTACACATCTGCATAACAGGTCCACAGTGGATGCCAAATCCCTAGAACAGCTGGACAACAAATGCACATCCGTTAGTCTCCTGTCATTGACTACAGTTCTGCCTTCAACACCATTATCCCCTCCAAACTGATCTCAAAACTCTGTGACCTTGGTCTCGGCTCCCCCCCTCTGCAACTGGATCCTCAGCTTTCTGACCCATAGACTGCAATTAGTGAGGATAGGTAACTTCACCTCCTCCACAATAACACTCAATAATGGAACCCCCCAAGGATGCGCCCTCAGCCCTCCACTGTACTCCCTGTACATCCACAACTTTGTTGCCAAGTTCCAATCAAACGCATCTCCAAGTTTGCTGACGACACCACCGTAGTAGGACAGATATCGAACAACGACAAGTCAAAATACAGAAGGGAGATAGAGGGCTTTGTGACGTGGTGCAATGAAAACAACCTCTCTCTCAATGTTGGAAAAACTAAAGGAATGATCATTGACTTCAGAAAGAAAGGAGAAGAACATGCCTCCATCTACATTAATGGAACCGAGGTCGATAGAGTGGACAGTGCCAAGGGTGATGATAACCAACAACCTGTCCTGGACTTCCCACGTAGATGTGACAGTCAAGATGGCACAATAACATCTCTTCTTCCTCAGGCAGCTCAGGAAATTTAGCATGTCACTAAGCACCCTCACCAACTTCTACAGATGCACCATTGAAAGCATACTGTCCGGGTATGTAATGGCCTGGTATGGCAACTGCTGTGCCCAGGATCGTTTGAAACTACAGAAGGTGGTGTGCACAGCCCAAACCATCACTGAAGCCATCCATGGACTCCATTTACACAGCTCACTGCTGCGAAAAGGCTGCCAACATCATCAAAGACCCATCACACCCTGGTAATGACCTCCTACAACCTCTTCCATCAGGCAGAAGATACAGAAGCCTGAACACCTGCATGAGCAGGTTCAGGAACAGCTTCTTTCCGACCGTTATCAGATTGATGAATGGACTCTCCAGCCTCAAAATAATGATTGATCTTGCTGATGTTGATCTCACCTAGTGTGCACCCTGTGCAATGTAACCTGTACATCCTGGCTTACTATGATCTGCTTGTACTGCTCCTAAACAAAGCTTTTCACTGTACTTCGGTGCATGTGAAAATCATTCAATCAATCATGGTAAAGAATTTATTCTGTTAGTTGTGTAATTCAAAACAAAAATCAGGTGCATATTAATCATTAAGATCCACAAAACACTCACAAGCAGTAAATGCGTGAATTTTTAATTTGTCTCCAAACTGACAATATAGACCCATTAAATTAAATCCCATTAAATACAGTAGGTTTGCTTACATTCATGGCTACAGAGACTGCGTGTGCAGAAATCAAATGAACCAGTATTTGTTATAAAAGTCTGCATGAATGAACATGCAGGCTTGGATCTATCAATGAGATTGGATGGATTAATAGCACCCGACTGTTAAAGAAAATTAGGCTCGAGAGAGTGCTTAATCAATAGGCAATGAAGGTAGCTGGATATGTAACTAACATCATTTGTGATCAAGTGAATACGGTTATAAGCTGTAAAGTAAAGCATTCAAAATGAAAACTTAGCTTTTATTCCTTCCATTGCTAAGACAGTGGCATTCTGGTTTAATTATTGACCACGTTATCCAGAGATTTCAATTGCTAATCCAGAAACATATAGTCAAATCCAATATGGCAATTTAATAAATTGAATGTAATTTTACATATAAAAAAGAAAAGATATTAAAATTAATGTCCATATGAAGCT
This sequence comes from Rhincodon typus, assembly GCF_021869965.1. Lineage (NCBI taxonomy): Eukaryota > Metazoa > Chordata > Chondrichthyes > Orectolobiformes > Rhincodontidae > Rhincodon > Rhincodon typus. The sequence continues at coordinate 115,062,738 of NC_063332.1, forward strand.
GCCAAATTGTAGTAGAAAACAAGCCATAGTATCCATTTGGGCAGGAATCCTGCTACATTGACCTGTTCTGGCCTACATTTGACTCTCATCCCACACCAGTATGGTTGAGTGTTAACTGAGCTTTGAATGGACTAGAAAACCACTTGGTTGAATCAGATATGAATACCGAGAAAAGGATAATAATGCTGTTGTTGCTGGGGATGCCCACATCGTGATATTGAGTTTTGAAACCTTGTGATGCAGCATTGGAATTAACAATGGGAGTGAAATCATTTCTTGATGAAAATGCAAAATGGACAATGGTAAAATGGCAATTTGTTTTACACAACACTTGATTTCTTATTCAAAATCAGGTCAAAGATTTTCATGAGAGAGTAATTTGAATCGTTTAGAGATGGCAATAACAGGCAGTTGTGGTATAGGCTGGTAGTCAGAAGTGGGTAGAAAGGAAGCCTTGTAAAGTGGCAAAAACTTCATTGGCCAAATGGCCTTATAAAAGGATGATAAGTTTGTCGGGAGGACGCTGAGAACTTTGCTAACATAGTATTCAAAATAATAGCTCCATCTAAAGAAGCAACAATTGAAAAACTAAAATTGTCCATTCTATGTTCGAGAGAAAATTGCAGCTCTAACTAAGCTATTGAAGTTATTTATGGCTTTATTGAAAACAGAGCTCTCAAAGATATCAAAACACTTTCACTACATGGAATTCCACCTTCTTAAGGACAATTAATGAATAAAGGCCAGCCTCGTCAGCAACACATACATCCAGCAATAAACAAATAAATCCAGAACCAAATTTGATGATTCCTGTGGTTTGATCTTGCGCTAAGCTGCTTTGGAACACAATGGAAAGCCAATAACGAGGTCAGGGCGATCTTAATGGACAATTGCATCAAATAGTGACAGGTAGCACAGGGTCACATTTATGAATAGGAGAGTTATCAGCAGAACATTACCTAATTTGCACTTGAATTTCATGATGCAGAGGAAACCACAATTGCTGTGTCCTTCCTCAACCTTGTTTTATATTTGCTGGTCACAGCTTTTATACCCTTCTTTTTATTTCAGTTGAGATAAACCACTATTATTCCTTAAGAAGAGATGTGAAAGATAGAGTGGCATGAGTCAAATAAAGCAGAGAGGTTTCCCCATTGTCCTGGTCAACATTTATCCCTTGACAAACATCACTTAAACAGTTTACCTGGTCCTACATTTAAATGCTATTTATGGCACCACACTGTTTGTAAATTGACTGCAGGAGTCAATAGATGCGGAGGTGGAAAAGCACAGCTGGTCAGACAGCATCCGAGGAGCAGGGAAGTCAATGTTTCAGGCTGAAACCCTTTGTCAGGACTGCTATGTTTCCTAAATTACATTAAAAAAATCACCTGGCTTTTGTTTTGGGACATACTGAAATCACAGAAGGTGCTATGTAAATGCAAGTTCTTTCATTTTTACTTAGTATAGGGTGGCATAAGCTGGTCTCGAAAGAAATGAAGGAAAATCATGGGCTGATTTTTGTTTTTTTTCTCCTGCTGCTGGGCAGACCTGCCTTGACAGTGTGAAACAGGAGGCAATTGGAGCTGTATTTTTAAATCTCGCCTCTGATTCCCACTGCCCACCATTTTCATTGGGTCAAAAACCATAGCAGATCATGGCCCAATGTTCACTGAAATGATGTTAGTTTATTTATAACATAGAACATAGAACAGTACAGCAAAGTACAGGCCCTTCAGCCCACGACGTTGTGTCGAACTTTTACCCTAAACCTAATATCTATCTAACCTCCACCCCTACCTTATACTATCATCCATATGCCTATCTTGTAGCCGCTTAAATGCCCCTCCACTACCCTCTCCAGCAATGCATCCCACGCCCCTACCACTCTCTGAGTAAAGAACCTACCTCTGACATCTCCCCTATATCTACCTCCACTCACTTTAAAACTATGTCCCCTCGTAATAGCTACCTCCACCCGAGGAAAAAGTCTCTGGCTGTTCACTCTATCCATACCTCTGATCATTTTGTACACTTAATTTATTTAAGTACTGGAAAATATTATTTGATGATTTAAGCATGCACTCACTGCAGTGATTGATCATATGGGTTATTAGGAGGCCATTAAATTAACCAGTATAGTGAAAGGGCTCAAATGCTTTAGAGTCCTTTATCCAGTGGATGAAGTCCTCTTGTTCTAAAGTATAGAAAAACAGGTATGTCTGTTTGTAGGGTACACTGTAGTTTGATTTCAACATTGATTTAATGTCCTGATATCTGCAGATGATTTGTAGCTGTCTTGCATTATGCCATGGGTTAACAATTAATGAGCCACATAATAATTCTGGCAAATCTTTGAAACGCCGGTTTAATAAAAAGAATCACCCATTGAAACTTACTCTTGAAAGTTTTTTATAAAGCTGTTAATCAATTCAGTCAGTGAAAATTCCTTTGAATAAATGATTATTCCTCTTAGCAGTTCTTATTTGTTTTCCAACTAAACAACCAGTTATTGAAAAACCATTTCAAATAAATATGAACTTATTGCAAATTAATACAACTGTCAACAACTAACATGGGAGATTTCCCTAGACTTACACTGTTGAGACCCTTGACAAGGCAGTAGCCTGATGACGACTCCCCAAAGACATAGAGTCATGCTTCTTGCTTGCTGCGCTTCCAGCCCAAAACAAAAGCTGGGGTTTGGCCGTGGGCAGCCATTCACTTTGGGTTTTAACAGAAGATTCAGTCCAATGTACTTGTTAAAATTAGTCATTGTTTTGCTGATCTGAATGGCTGCTTTTAAGAATTTGTTCATGGGTATCCTTGCCTCCCATTACTTTTGTATGCATTTAGTTTCTCATTTTCTAAGACTGAGTTGATTTTTCTTTTTAACTGAAGCACATCAGCACATTTTGTCTAATTTAAAGTTAATTTGCCAGACTGCAATCTCTTTTCTTGTGTTGCATCCTTTAATTGTCCTGTCCCTACATTATTTTCTGTTCTGAAATTCTGAAGGAGGATCACTGGATCTGAAACATTAGCTCTGTTTTCTCTCCATAGATGCTACCAGATCTGCTGAGATTTTCCAGCAATTTCTGTTTTTGTTCCTAGTTTATTTTTCATTTGTCTCTGTAAGACACTTTATTATTTATTTTTATACTTCACGATATTTTGCTTTTGTAATTTCTCAATGCCTTCTGGGTGGCTTTAAAAGTCTCTAACTGCATTAGCTATTCTTTAAAACTATTAAGTGCAGAATCCTTTCTGCCTGCTTTTTTTTCCATTTGTGTCTTATCCAGGAGAAGCATTATGCTTGCACAGAACAGATATAAATCCTGACAACATGGAGTGAAAATTTCATAACTCTAAAATAGACACATGACCTAGACTTGGATATAAAGGGCTTAATTTCATGTTTATAGATGACACAAAACTTTAAATCATAGGAGACATTCCAGAGGATAAGAGCAGATTTTAAGAGGACATCGACTATTGAAATAGGAAGACCCATGGCTCAAGAAGTGTGATACATTTTGAGTTTTAGGATAAGTCGCTCCATTCAGAGCTCCACTTTGCTCACCAGTTCTCTTTCTTTCTTTGTCCTTCCTTTATTTTCTCCCTTCTTGTCTTTCCCTCTGTTATAATTCTATTACCCCCTACTCCTTTTAACTACCTACCTAAGGAGTTGGGAAGGAGCCGGGTCGCGACCGGGAATCATGTGGCGAGAGCTGAACGCATGTGTTGTGTCCGGCAGCGATGGCGGATCGAGCGTGGGCTGGAGTGACAGCGGTGGATCAAGAGTGGGCTGGCGAGAGCGAGCCGGTGAGGCAGCCTGCAGTGGGATGCTGGCGCAGGCATGGTGAGGGCTGGAAAGCCCTGAGTGGGAGTCTGGCGGAGGCATGGCGAGGCTGGAAATCCCGGAGCGGGACTCTGGTAGTGGAAAGGAAAGTTGGACTCTCCTAAGTTATCTTTCTTTCTTGTCTTATTCTAAGTTAATGTGAGTGGCGCCAAGTATGTACGGCGAAGGTACAGACTTTTCACTGTATTTTTACATTAAATACATGTGACAATAAATGATTTGAAAGATTGAGAGTCAACAATGTTAGCAAAGTCAGAAAATGTTTAGCAGGTCTGCCAGTGACCATGGAGAGAGAAACAGAGTTAATGTTTTATGTTCCATTCATCTTAACTGAGAAAGGTTAGAAATGGAATAGGTTTTGAGGAATTGAAAATGGAGGGAATGTGGGATAATGAGCAAACTGGAAAATGTGTCAGCAGTTGGAAGACAGGAATGATAAAATGACAATGCTTTTTCATATGTACGAACAGAGGTAACGGTAGTGGAACAAGAAAGAAAGGTATAACTACAGGAAGTGTGAAAGGCAAGATCCTTAATAACCATCATCTAAAGAACAATGAAAGGGAATTAAGAGAGAACTGAGAGAGAGGGAAAAATCAGCAAAGCAAAAGGGAAAAAAGTGAGGACAGAGATAACAATCTCTGCGTAAGAATGCTGTCAAGTAACCAGGTGAAAGGTGAGATGCAGTTCCTTGAGCTTGTGATAAGCTTTATTGGAAAACTACAGGAGTCTAAGGACAGAAAGGGCAGAGTGAGAATAAGACAGAGAATTTAAATGACACCTGACTACAAGGACAGGAATACATTCGCTGGCTGAATGGAAATATTCCACAAAGTTGTCACTCAATCTGTATTTAGTACCTCTTGTGTAGAATAGGCTGCATTATGAGCAGTGAACACCACATATCAAATTGAAAGAAGTACAAGTAAATCACTGAGATAACAAGGTGTAGAGCTGGATGAACACAGCAGGCCAAGCAGCATCAGAGGCGCAGGAAAGCTGACGTTTTGGGTCTAGACTCTTCTTCAGAACTTGTAAGGACTGTTTGAGGCTTTGGACATTGCAAGGAAAGGATGTAAAGGGGGAGGTGTTGCATCTGTTGCTCCTGTGCGAAAAAGTCCTGGAGGAATTGGAGTGCGTGTTAGAGATAACTGAGAAATAAATCGGAATTAATTAAATCAAAGTATTGGAAACAGTGATCAGCCCAGGTCATTTCTTTGGTGAGAGAAACAGAAATAATGAGTGGAATTTGGTGAAATCCCTGGGACTGAGAAACTAGGGTGGCAGTGGCACTTAACTGTATAGAAGATGAAAAGGCAGCTTCTCGATGGCAGGATGAAAATTGTGAAGTAAATTGATGGGTGATGAAAGGCTGATTCCTTGCCACGCATGGAGTGTATTTGTCAGATAAGCTGCTGGTAAATGGTGCATGCTTAAGATTGACATAGCACACTGCCATTCAGGAAGATGTAGCCCCCTTTTCTGAGAACTGCTGACCAGTAAGACAGTTGCCTTGTTTTGTGACTGTATTAACGGGCACAACAAGGTAAGGTGAGAGCAAGACATGGATGCTACGAGCATGCAGGTATGTGCTAAGTGAGCGAGCGCTAAGAGAGTAAAGCAAGCAGCTCTGAGATGCAGTCTGATCCATTCCTTCAACTGGGTGCCAATCCATGCACACAACATGTCCCTGCTGCAGCCTTTCAATCTTAGTATCCAATGCACCCTGCAATGCAAGCCTCTGCTTTGACAGCCCTCTGTCAATGTATTGGAGAGGTGCCCAGATGGTTGTGAGGGATTGGCAGAGGTCAGATGCCAATGCTTGTGGACAAGGGTTGCATGAGGCTGGAGCCTGTTGATCATGCCCTGTTGGTTATACATAACATGGAGGTCATTCGGAGGAAGCGGTGAGATAAATCGCGAAGTATGTGCATGGATTTCCATGTTGAGTTATCTCAACATGTAGCTTCTTTGGTGTGACTGGTAAGCAGTGGAAAGTGGAATATTAATTAGGTGAGTTGGGCCTTTAACAAGACATTTGAAAAGCAATCACACCCATCAACTGGAAAGTCCCAAATGAGAAACTTGCCAATCTGCTTGTAAAAAGCATAAAGGACGGATTGTAATGCTCCAGATGTTGAGATGGGTCTCGCCAGGCTTCATGCCCAATTCTGCCACAAGTCTCACTATAGCCCACCCACTATACTATAAGAATGAACAGAAGGCACTGCAGAAACTAGAGGGTGATGGAATGTACGACAAGGTGCCAGCTGTAGCAAATGCCACACTCTCAACTCTAATATGATGTAACGCAATTTCAGTTCAAAATAGCTAGTGCTGTAGACTCAGGTGGCACCACTAAATCTCCCAACTGTGTTTGCATGGAGAGCTTTAATAGCAGCCAGGGTGACATTAAATAGCTGTGGTCACTCCAAAGACAAAAATGCTACCTGTAATATCAAGATGTTTCTTATAATACGTACAGGAGATTAATGTACAGATTACATTTTTGAAATAACAAATACCACCTGTTTCTAATTTCAATACAAAACCCACTTGTGGATTGCTGCTTGCTGTCTCCTGCATTGTTTATGAACCCACAGGGCATGATTTTCAACCTCTAATTACAAAACTACTTTGCATAAACGTATGCAAAATCCTGTTATATGATTTATTTGCAAAATCAATGAAAGCTAATTATTTCACAGGAGTGTAAACATAAGCAACCTCTTTATAATTATGACTTCTAGCTAACTTTCTCATTGTTACTAATTTGCAAAAGTTGTCAATGAAAAATATCCAACAGTCAGTTCATTTTGAGCTATATTAGTGAGCTATAAAAGCTGCCTGGAAAGCATTGAAATTGTTTGATGAAAGTAGATTAAGGTCTATGTGGATCACTTCCTATCACTTGGTCGTTGCATGATGCAATAATAATGGTTGTTGATGAAACACAGTAACCAATCTTAAACAATTAATTCACAGCAAACCCAAAAGTTCCAGTGAAGGAAAGCTTTGAGAACCATAAATACAAAGTTACATTTTTTTCTTTTCAAGTATGCCGAATTTACCATGCCACGTCTTAAATTATCCATCCACAGTATCCTAAAATGTTATTTGCAGAAGGAAATTGATCAAATTCACATGTGAATGAAACATTATGAACAGTTCACTCTTGGGAGGCTTTTCCACAGATCGACCACTCAGTAAAAAAAATACTGTCAATGAGTTCTGAATTTATCCACCCACACCCCTTATAACCTCCACCCTCAAACCCACTTCACATCCCAGTCATGGCCTCTAATTTTACTTTTCTGGACAAGGTGAGGTAGCTTGTTTTGGTCTACAATACGTAGTCAGACTCTTAAAAAGAGAATATACTTATTTATGCAAGTGCTACTCATGACATAATCTTTCCACCGCTTCATTCAATGTTGTTGCTCTCTAATATTATTTCAACAGCAACAATACTCTTCTTGTGTGGTAGTGGTCAGAACAGTAAATAGTACTCTAAGTGTAATTATACCAATTATTTATAAGCTATGGGATCATCTCACTATTTCAGCCAAATGTTGGCCAACATCTCATTTACTTTACACACTTTCACTGAATATTGTTGGAATAGTTTCAATTTATTGTCAACTCATGATCTCAGAATCGCTTCCATTTTCTGTGGACATTATTTCCATCTCCATTTGAGCAGTTGTCTCTCCATGGATTTATTTTGTCTCCAAGTGAAGCACTTAGCATTTCTTTACATTGAATTTAATCTGGCACCTGTCTGCCCAATTCCCAAGCACCTTCAAATCTTCCTTCAGCTTATCCCATTGAGCCTTCGAATCCACTGCCTTCATTAGTCTTATAGCATCTGTAAATGTAGGCACTGCACTTGACAATCGCGGAGTCAAATTATTTATAAAGATATTAAAAATGTCCCAAAACAAATCCATGTGCTACTCTATTTGCAATATTCTTTTAGGCAGATGTCAATGCCTGTTCCTCTCTCTTCTGGTTTCAACAATCACACATCCTTTTTAAAATATTTCCATTACTTCCTACTTTCTTATAAAAATATGAAAATAATAATTTAATGGAGAAAATCTATAATTTTATTACTAGTAATAGGATCCTTGAAAATAGCCAATAGGTACAAAGGATACCAAGTATGAAATGCCTGCTAAATATGCTTTTAACCATGTATTATGTTATGCTTTACAGCTCGTAATTTATGATACCACTAGAGGCATGCTCGTGATATCATCACTGTATCATAGCATGTGACTTGAAGGTATAAAAGATCTCAGACTCCATCTTAACTCGGACTACTTGAAGAAGGAAATACTGGTGGAAGAATACTAGTCTTTGTAGCAGATGGGCCTGTGAATGTAATATTTGTATATATTAGTGAACTATAATAAACATCTGTTGAAGTGCCATGTTATCCACATCCAATTCTTATGTTACAAGGGATAACAAAAGCAATGCCACATCAAGCAAAAGATATGTTGCTGGAGGAAAAGCACATATATTGGTTAGTAGTGGTGGCCATCATTAAAGAAATGACTCCAAAATCTCACTTATAGATATGTGGAAGCCTCATTAAAGATCAAGGAGTTGCGAATGATATATATGATCGGGTTCATGTGCATTACTTGATGGGCTGCCCAAGGCACACAAAAGTATGTCCCTTTACGCTGTATCTTATCAATGACTGGCTCTGCATAACATGAACTGGCCAAATGGATGCACTGCTGCAACCAGTTGTATGATGGAGGGTTCTTTCAAATTTGTGAAGACTACACAGGGCTGGCATATCAAAATCAATACTGTATGAGTGTGTTCATTTGACATTTCTAGTCTACTCACCAATGTGCAATACATGGAAACTAAAGACAGAGGTACTAGGTACTACAGTATTATATCATGCCAACCTATGCACACCAGCATTGTGAGAATCAGTATTCACTAAGGTTATATGTTCAGTTTAGTTTCAATTACATCATGTATGTCCTATTATATGGTGGTGCATAGGTTCCCTGCTAGACCCAGTTCTCATAAATAGTTCTCATGTTGGATTCAATGAGATGCATGTTTTGATGGAATGAGAATTAGCCCCTTAATCCTTTCATATTTTTGAAGTCAGAAGATATGTTTGCTTTTTTTTCCATCTGTGGCTTGACATAAGAAGTTCCTTACATGGCTTGATGGGCTCTGTCATGCATTCAAATTGACATTTGAAATAGGATGGTCAAATAAGTTCCATTTCGATGATATCCTAAATGAGAAATTGGCCAAGTTCTCTTCTACCACCTACTGCAAAACTGCCTTAGTTGCTCAGTAAACACATTTGCAATTCCTATAATTAAATGCTCAATAAGAATGGCATTAACAGCAAAAGGTAACTGAGAAGCTATTTACTCACCATGAAAATCTCATGCTGAAATACAGTGCATCAAAACCATCCAGTTGGATAATAGCTACCTTGATCAGATAATTTCTCGCTGTATACTGTGCAAACTCATGAAAGGTCCTAAGATCATTAGTCTTGGTCTTGAGTTTACTCTGGAAAGGTTTTTTTCTCCCTCCTCCCACATCTTTCAGAAACAGGTGAAGCTAGCTGCTTCATACTGCAACTATGCAGCAGTAACACAAGTGGTGATCATCACTGACAGGATGTTGCCATCAAGCCTAAAAGATGATCTGCCTGTCAAATAAATAAGTATTGTGGTATATGAAGTTTAGTACCGGTATTGTGCCAGGTACGTAAGCTGGAAGTTCCAGTTTTACATCAAACATTACATCCTGCCTTGTACCCTGGCCAACAAGCTAATCACATGCAAAACAGAGTGAGGAGAAAAATCTGACAATTGTACGGTGACATTGAGTGACAGCAAAAAAAAACTAAGTTCTCAACCAAGGGCAACTGGAACAACACATACCTCTTCAGACTGGTATGTGATCACCAGATCAGGAAGCGTTGTCAAACCACCAAAACATTACACTAAAATTTGAAGTATTAATTCTGTAAATACTATTTCTACCTGTGTGTATAATTCACAAATTGACGACATTGTTATGCACAACCATATATATATGTAGAGCTGGATGAACACAGCAGGCC
>NC_063332.1:115073120-115200921 GCF_021869965.1 Rhincodon typus
GGATGAACACAGCAGGCCAAGCAGCATCATAAGAGCAGGAAAGCTGACGTTTCGGGCCTAGACCCTTCTTCAGAGGGTCTAGGCCCAAAACATCAGCTTTCCTGCTCGGCCTGCTGTGTTCATCCAGCTCTACACCTTGTTATCTCAGATTCTCCAGCATCTGCAGTTCCTACTATCTCATATATATATGTATCTGTTTGGGATGAATTATCTTTGTGAAAAGGGGGATGCTCTGTTATCTCATAGTTAGTATGCCAAAATAACCTTGAAATATGCTCATGATATCATCACTATATCATACATGTGAGCTGAGAGTATGAAGGTTTCAGTTTCTAACTTATCTTGGCTCACTTAAAGCATTAAATGCAGATGTAAGCATGCTATTCTTTGTAACTGTGTTACTAATGTTAGCCCAGACACAGATGTGTTTCTAGATAAAATATTAGTATATATTAGTAAGTTGTAATAAATTTCCATTTGATTTTTCAATACCATATTACCTACCTCTAGTTCATATCGTACATGGAATATCATACAAAAATCAACATAAAGCAAATACAGCATAAATAAATGTGGATGCTGGAGGTCTGACACACATAAAATCATAAATTGCTGGAGAAACTCAGCAGATATGGCAGCATCTGTGGAAAGAGGAATAGAGTTAATGTTTTGAGTCCAGTGACCCTTCTTCAGAACTGCTAGCAGCTCGGAAAACTTGATATTTATGCTGAAGACAAGGGTGTCGGGGGAAGGAGTGAGCAAATAGGTGAAGACAAAGCCCAGAGAAAGAAAGGGAGAATAAAAAGGCAAAGGGATTATTGATAGAAAGCTAAAGAAGAGAAGCTAGAGAAGTGATAATGGGGGCTATGACTGGGTGAAAATGGGTTGGCTGTGTTGAAAGAAACCCATGTCATGGCAGTACTTGGGGTATGGAAGTGGGTAATCGACGTAGGAAGAGGTGCTCCTACTCTAAAATTATTAAACTCAATATTGAGACCTGACGGCTGTAATGTACCCAAATGGAAGATGATGTTGTTCTTACAGCTTGCATTGAGTCTTGCTGGAGCATTGCAGCAGGCCTGAGTCAGAAATGTTTTAACAGGGAGCATGGTGGAGACAGCTGGAAGCTTAGGGTCACTTTTAGGGTAAGAATGTAGCTGTTGCACAAAGCAGTCACCCAGTATGCATTTCAACTCTCCATTGCAGAGGAGACCAACAGCAAATATATATAAAGATACATAAAGGAAAGATAATCTGCTGGAAGTTGAGCACACACCAGGGTACATGTTTCATTTCATACTGGTTCTCATTCATTCATTCTCACCCTTTTTCTCATTATCATCATTTTTAAAATTCTGCATTATACTCCTTTCCTTGCTTTTAGTTTAACGTATGTCTAATGTTATTCCATAGACAGTCTTTGCTTTATATCTACACCTGTAAAAGCACACGAGTGTGACAAGGGAACATCTAACAAATAGGCTGTCCCAGAAACTGACCCACTTTCCACTGCTCAAAGACTGCACTTTTCTTTCTTGCTTTTGTCAGTAAATCCACCAATTAATGAGGAAGACATCGATGGCGGACTATGTTAACAAAAACAACAGTATACAAAATAGTCAATGTCACAATGCACTAGGGAGTCAATGGCAGTGTTTGAATAAGGTGAGATCAGAGGCATACTTATATAGGGACACAGAGTCTCATTCAAATTCAAACAATTTACTTTTATTCAGTGTAATGTAGTGAACACTTCACATCTCCATGTACTTCCAGTCAATTTTATCCATAATAAATCTGTTCTAAATTCTTATATCTCTTTCAGAGTGGGAATTACCGATGTAAGTTGTGATAGATTCAACCACTCGTGCCAGTGTTGAGTGAAAATGGGAATGAGGCCCAATGGAAGACAGATGCTCACAATCTATTAGGGCTATTTATGACTGTAATTCCCAAGTGTTTATGTTGGATGTTTCATTGGTTTGTGCCATGTTACTTTTCATCAACATTGTGTTACTTGACAAATTGATAACAAAGTACAGTGTTATTTGCAGTATGAGATGTTGTAGTACGTGGGTGAGAATAAGGGAATGTCTTGCACAAGTGGCTGAACATAAGCCATGATGGGAGATGGGTGCAGCAGTAGGGAAGGAGTGAGCGCGACATGGCAGAGAGAAGAGTGTGGCGCTTGCCCTTGCAGAGTGGTTAAGGTCACTGACCTTTTTATTCCTGTATTGCTGGCCATCCCTTCACATCCTGGAGATAGTTCACACCCAACTGATGACCTCAGACCAGGCTGGCAGGATCTGGTGGCATGGTCTGCTCTGCCATTCCCCAAGGAAGACAACACTCTCCTCTGAACCAGCCATTCCCCAGGACCTCAAGGTCCTTGTCAGAGAAAGCCAATGCAATTTTCCCCCTCTCTGACATGTTCAAACTCCGTCCTTGAGTGATCAAAGCAGCTTCATAATGACAGTGCTCAACCAGATGCAAAATGAGCCAAGGGTGTTGGCGATGCAGGTGATTCTGAAGTGGGAGGTGGGGTTGCTGTGTAATTAGCAAGGCAAGTTTGGTAAACCAAGGCAAATAATCTCACCAGGGCCTGTGGTGAAAACCTTCCAAAAAACTGGGCCTTATCCGAAAGAACGCAATATTTAAAAAATTATGGGCTAAATAATGTACAAAGTGGTATAGCATTAATTCTGTTTCGATGACACTGCTCAGAAGTGCAAAATTAATCATTATTAACAATTTTGTATTGAACGTAGCTGATTATCAATGTTTTCATCAGTCACCCACAGCATCAAACATGTCAAATAACAATAAATAATAGCACTAGGATAAAAACCGAGGGATGATATTGCTTGTGGTGTTTGTAGTAGGTTTCTGATATGTTTGTCGATCCAATCACTGGCCATTTGTGGTTAGGGAAATTACTGCCACCATTCCTCTTTACTCATTTAAGAATTTGCTTGGTAAACACTGATAGAGGATAAACTATGTGAGTCATGACAAGAGTAAATTTAAGAGCAAGGTGTAGTTTTTTTGCACATTGGCAACATATATGAGTAACATTGGCTGGTTGGACATAGTTTCTAAGACTCTCTGGAGACACATTTCAGGAGGATGACACGTCTGACCCTTTAAGAATCTACAGCTGGACTCTCCAATTTTTCACCCTTTGCGTTATACAATAGGCTGTTTGGCAGAGCGCCCACATTATTTGTTTGATGGCTCTGGTGCGAGGACAGATCAATCGCGTGCAGGAACAAATATAATTAGTTTAGCATAATTGTTAAGGTAAGGCTCCTCTTCACATTTTACTGACTTTCTACATAGCTCAGCTTAGTGTTTTGATATTGGAGCCCTGTTGGGTTTCCACCACTCTTTGAAATATCACAAATATTGCCACTGAAAATCAAAGTTGGAGGAGCATAAACTATTGTCATTTAAGGCATTCTTTCTGGGTTCTATCCTGGAAATTAACCAAAAATATCCTAGTCATTGTTTGAGGGCTCCAGTGGTCTGCTTAATGAGAGTTCCTGTTCATCCATGGATCTGACTGTGACACAGTCCAGAGGCTTAGTGTGGCTTATTGAGGGGGCAGGGAAAAAGAGAGAGGGTGAATAATGACCACAAATAACAATGACAAATTACATTTGTCAGGAAATTACATTGGTACAGATTTGCAACACTATCAGCTGCACGCATGATCTCTGTATTTTTGCTGCAATTTTCCAGAATTAACAATATTTATTCACAAAAGGTGTATAATCAGCAAAATCAAAGCAGATTTATTTACTCAACAGAACACTCATACTTTGAAATGTCGTAGCTGTTGCTCAATGACATGTTTTTCTGTGGGTCAGAGAGTCATTAATTTAAGTCCCAGTCCACAGGCACACAAAATAAGTGAAAATTCACACACACACAATTGAAAGCGCTGCATTTTCAAGGTGCTATCTTCCGGATTGTTTTATTTCTATCATGAGATGTAGGTGTCGGACTAGGCCAGCATTTATTACCCATCCCTAATTGTTCAGCCGGCAATTAAGAGTCAACCACTTTGCTGTGGATCTGGAGTCACACATAGGCCAGACCTGGTAAGGATGGCAATTTCCTTCCCTAAAGGACATTAGTGAATCAGATGGATTTTCCTATCAATCGGCAATGATTTCATGGTCGTCATGAGACCTCTAACTCCAGATTTTTATTGAATTCAAATTCCACCATCTACCATGGTGGGATTCAAACCCACAATCCCAGAACATCCCCTGGGTCTCTGGATTAACAGACTAGTGATAATACCATACTGTCTCCCCACATGAGTTATTAAACTGGGATCCTGTATAGAGGTATTTAAAGATTTCTAAAATAATAAAATGTTTTGGTGGAGTAGATGTAAAGTGAGTTTTCCATATAAAAAAATAGCAAAATTAGAGGCCAAACTATATGAAGGTAGTCACCAAAAAAATCAAACAGAAATTAATTCAGAATACACTTGTTTACCCAGAGAATTGTGGGAACATGGAACACTTTACAACTGGAAGCAGTTGAGGCAAATGGGACTGATGTATAAAATAGACGTTAGATAAGAATATGAATGAGAAAGGGGTAGATACCAAAAATATCAAACCTAACCAAAGGAATTGAGAAATTTCCTTAAAACGGTGAACTTCACTGACATTTGAATAACAAAAAAAAATGAAGGGAGAGAAAGTGTTCAATAGGTCAAGGTGAATTTTCAAATAAGTTATTTCACCCATTATATTGAAGGAAGAATGCTGTGATTATTAGTTATATTGAACTCATAAAGATCCGCTTATATGTTTACCCTAACTGGTGGCAGAGCCACAGAAGTCTTAGAAAAATAGGATGAACGCTGTTTTCCCCTTAGTTTCTGTGCTCTCCTATCAACATTGCATGTCATGCAAGAGAAATTCTGTCAAAATTTCCCCCCGTTGTATCCAGAACAGGGGAGAAATTTATCTCTGCCAGACAGATGGGAAAGGCTTCTAGCAACATCCTCACTGTGCCAGTTTTTCTTTTGCATTGGCTTGGAAAATATTGCTAATGTTTTTGATTTCAAATTAAGTATCCATTACGATGAGAATGGGAAATAAGCCTGCAAAGTGTTAGAACTTCAGTTTCAGTATTTCGATGGAAAGAAGACATTGGAAAATTGGCTGCTCGTTCTGTCCCTGCCAATTTCACACTGGTTTGATTTCATCCCAAAAATGGTCCCTAATTCATTATAGCTCATGAACAGCAGAAAATTACCTTCCAAATACTTCAGTTTGTCCTTAGAAGAATACATGTTATTGTACTGATGCATTTAGATTCCACGCACAACCATTCTTGTGTCATAATCTAAATAATGTCAAATTAAGGAACATGGTGCTGCAGACTAAGTTTAATATAGGCTGAGGTTGGTGTGCTCTCATTTCAAAGTTAAATTTGCATTTATATACACCTCAGACATCCCAATGCATTTTCCAGGTAATGGTTACAGTGCAGGAAGTTTGGCAGACAATTTGTACACAACCAGGTCCCTCTAGAAGAAATGACCAGATAATCAGTTTTTTTGTGGTACTGGTTGAGGATAACTGTAGGTAAGGACACCAGGAAGACTCTACTGTTCTTGTGGTATAATGAGATTAAAGAAAATCATGTATGATTGCAAGAGTCTGACATTTGTGAGAGAGAAGATATGAGTCTAGAATGAGCATGCGAAGAGAGAGGTCTTAGACTCTATACTGGACAGTTGTATTTCCTATGCTACTATATACAGATGTAAATAAAGCAGTGTTGTAGTACAATACAGCTGAAGTGACAAACACAGGAAACATGCTTTAAATGGCCATTCTGAAAGTTAAAGGGGATTAGTGTTCAGTCATAGTAAAAGGGTGGTCATCTTTGAGTCCAGGGGTCTTGGCACAGTAGGCCATGGTCAGCCTCTGATACCAGTTCATGGACTCTGGCACAGTCAAATGGCAACTTAAGGTGAACAGTGTCAGGACTTGGGAAGCAGTGGGGGAAGAGGGGGAGCGGTGTTGGGTGGTGATAGGCCAAATGTATATAGGGAAGAATATAAAATAGATTATAAAGACATGACAAGCTGACAGATGAATTAAGTACATGGAAGATGATAAGACCCAATAACTGGCATGCAGGATCACATTGCATTATTGCTCAGTGATCATTCATTATGATGCAGGATGCATGGAAATTTGTGTGGTCTGCTCATTCAAACAATAGTAGTTTGCAGTCCAGCACTGCACACACTGCTGACTAGCTCCATGATTCAGCAGGATGCAATGCAGAAGGGTGACACAAACAGTCTCGTCTGGAAGCAGAAGCCTTCCAAACCTATTGACCAGTGGTCTCCCATTCAGGTACTAACCAGGCCTAAGTCTAATTCACTTGCAAGATCAGACATTTTCTGATGGGCGGCACAGTGGGTCAGTGGTTAGCACTGCTGCCTCACAGCGCCAGGGACCTGGATTCGATTCCACCCTGTCTGTGTGGAGTTTGCACATTCTCCCTGTGTTGGCGTGTGTTTTCTCCGGGTGCTCCAGTTTCCTCCCACAGTCCAAAGATGTGCTGGCTAGGTGGAGTGGCCATGCTAAATTGCCCATAATGTTCAGGGATGTGTAGATTAGGTGGGTTATGAGGGATGGATCTGGGTGGGATGCTCTGAGGGGTGGTGTGGACTTGTTGGGCTGAAGGGCCTGTTTCCACACTGTAGGGATTCTATGATTTTTAGATTTGAGGCATAAAGTCATTTTAAAATAACCATGTCATAACATACATCTGGGGCAGGTGGGACTTGAACTCAGACTTTCTGACCTAGAGGGAGGGATATTACCAATTTGCCATAAGAGACCTCTTTTATAAATACCTTTACAAAGGGGCCGACCAGCAAAGACAGTCCTGACATCCAAAGTTCCACCTGTCTATACCATGTCACTTTGACTGCCTTCTCAGACATGGGTCATGTTATATGACTCAATGATAAGCTTTTAAGTGGTCTTTTAAAGCAATCTGGTTAGATATGCTGGACAAAGCTCTGCAGCAGGTGTGATTTGAATCTGGGCTATCTGGAACACTACCACCACGCCATGTGTATTTGTGTGATTCAATGCCTTATTCATTTAGAGAGCAAATTAGTGCCTATTCAGAACAATCATCAAGCCAGTTTTTCTTTGCTATGGACATTCTTCTGATTGGAACTAAATTGAACCAGCTCAGTATTCCGGCACTTAAATTTTTTTCACACATTCTACAAGGCAGAGGAATAAGTGTATGTGTTTTCATGGATTTGAGGCTGCAATTATCAATTCGAAAGTCATTGTTTTAAAATGATTTTGCAAGAGGTAAAATCATTATTCAGGAAAGACCTTCAGCAATAATTGCTGGAAAGAAATCTGCAAAAGAGACATCTAGTTCATGTACATCAAATAACAGTTGCATTTTTAATTGCCATGAATGGAATTTTGGATAGCAATTAGAAGTCAAGCACTTTTTATGCAGCTGTCAGAGTACTTCTGTTTTTCTTTCATGTTTTTAGTGTTTAATGTTATTGTCAGCAATTTCGATGGGAATATTTAACAAATGTCAATTACTTCCACAAATAAAAAGGTGATAAAATGGACTCTTTTTACCTCACAAAATTGTTTTTGTTTTATCTAATCTATTACACAAACAAAAAAACATCCCAATGGTATGACAACAGTAGGAGGTTTAATCGATTTTAGTCATCAATCTTCACTTAAATATAACAAAGTAGCAATCAGCAATAATCACACAGTTTAGAGGAAATTTGTCTTTTAGGAAAACTGAAAATGTACTGAGCTTACTTCACTTAAAGGCAGAATGAAGCATTTATAGGGGATTTGTACTTTTCTAAGTTTTTTTTGAAGAATGCATTAATAGATTGTGATGGTCGCGAGCAACGCCAGCATTTATTACCCTCCCACGTTAGCCTTTAGAAGGAGGGTACAATTCTCTAATTGGTCCATCTTCCATTCTCAGCCATGATGCTATACTATCAAGCCTGTTTTTTAAAGCTTGAACTCCACATGCATCCATATTGTTTGATTCTCAAAGAGATCAAACTAATTTCCGTTCTTAAATGCATTCAGTGATGAAACATCTAGATTCCAACCAGGTAGAGAATTCAAAAGATTCACAACCCTTTGAGTAAAGTAATTTTTCCTCATCTCAGTCCTAAATGATCAGCCTCTTATCCAGAGACAGTGCCCTAGTGCGTTTGTTTCCAACATTTGGGAATCTGTCTTTCAGTCTATAAAGCCCCTTCAAACTCATAGGTCTCAATGAGATTGTTTTGCATTCTTCCAAATTCCAGAGAATACAGGCCCAATTAACTCAGCCATTCATCTAAGGGCAATGTTCTCAACCAAATCAGGAACCAATTCAGGGAAGCCAAAAGTATGGATTAAGCACAGACTCCTGCTCCTGCTGCTTGTAACTACTGTTGTCGTGAAATTTCTTCTTCATGATTGGTTTGCTGTCTGATCTGGCTTTTGTCCCTTTGCCATGTAGCATCGTGATCAGTAATGGCATCTTACTATCAGAGGTGATTGCATATTTTAGAAACATTGGCTAGTGTCCAAGTATTTTTATTTGGATTTTAAACACGTACTCTCTGTCCAGCGTGTAGTTTTGGTACTTCCCTACTTGCTCACTCATCACATATCTCTTTAACACTCCTCTGTCCCTGGGAAAGAATGCCCTGCCTGTTAGTTGCTGGGCAAGATTATTTGCATTTGTATTTGCCTTCCAAGCATAAATTGTGCAGGGGGTGGTAATCCCTTCTCAATTACTGATAAGCAAAACATTGCAGTAATCCAATGGGATAATCTTGTTTTTTGTTTCCTTGACACTTGATATAGATTCTATAGTACGTATCATATGTTCTGCTATACTGTTCAAGTGTGGATAGTGGGGTAGCAATGTGATATGGGTCATTCCCCGCCCAGTACAAGTTGTTGAAATGGTTTCTCAGTGAACTGTGGCCTATCTATTCTAGATGCCAGATGAACTGAAAATAATAAAATGAAAGTAATCCATCACAAAGATGTAATTTTCTTATGCACTGTGAATAGATCTGCTGCTACTTTCATCCAAGCAGAGGATGGAACATTGTGCAGATGGAGACAGTCCCTCTGCTGCTGGGGTTGATATGTTGGGCAGGAATCACATACATTCATGAATCGTTTATTATCCTGATTCATCCCTGGCCACAGGTTTATTTGCGAGCCATTGTGCGCGTGTTCAATATCACAGTATTGCTGATGTAGCATGGTTTTGATATCTTGGCAAAATGCTTTTCGTATGAGGACTTGACTGTGATTATAATCTGCCAAGTTTGTGCCAGATTG
Source organism: Rhincodon typus (assembly GCF_021869965.1). Lineage (NCBI taxonomy): Eukaryota > Metazoa > Chordata > Chondrichthyes > Orectolobiformes > Rhincodontidae > Rhincodon > Rhincodon typus. The sequence goes on from NC_063332.1 coordinate 115,082,525, forward strand.
AACAAAATAAATGTTCTCAAGTACTTCTTTTATGCTATTGTCCCATGTGTAATTAACAATCCCCACTATCAACATCCTGGGGGTTACCATTGATCAATAACTCAACTAGACTCGCCACATAAATACAATGGCTACAAGAGCAGGTCAGAGTCTAGGAATACTGCAGCGAGTAACTCAAGTCAGGAGTGTGATGGAATATTCCCCACTTGCCTGGATGAATGCCGCTTCAACAACACTCAAGAATCTTGACACCATCCAGGACAAAGCAGCGTGCTTTACTAGCATCACATCCAAACATTTACTAAACCCACCTCCAACACTGTAACATCAGTATGTACTGCAAAAATTCACCAAAGATCCTTAGACAACAGCTTCCAAACCACTACCACTTCCATCTAGAAGGACAAGGGCAGCAGATACAGAGGAACACCACCACCTGCAGGTTCTATTCCAAGCCACTCACCGTCCTGATGTGGAAATATATCGCCATTCCTTCTCTATTGCTGTGTCACGATTCTAGAATTCCCTCCCTAAGGGCATTGTGTCTCTACCAAAGCAAATGGACTGCCGTAGTTCAAGAAGGCAGCTCACCACCATCTGCTCAAGTGAAACAAGGGCCAGCCAAAAAATGCTGGCCAGCCAAAAAATGCTGGCCAGCCAGTGATGTCCATGTCCCACAACTGAATAGAGGCAAAAAAAAATCTTTACTACTCTTGGAAGTTCCTCATCTTTGACAGTTGTTGATTGCAACTGTTCACACTGGCTCTGCCAAGGTATAACAGATCAACCATGAGAACACCTTCAGCTTCATAGCCTACAGCATTAACATGTCAATTAAGAGCAGTATCTCGGCCTTTGTGTGGGTTAGGTCATCTGCTCAGAGTGTATGATGTAATCATCCTGGTACCTAGCCTGCATTTCACTTTGAATTCTTATCTTTGGAAATTGTTGACTGATTTGATTGATTTGTTCTGCAACAGTAGGTGTGGTTTGAAGCTCACGATTGTGACTATATGGAAATCTGTGCATGCTGATAGCCCTGCCACTGCTGGACCTTTGGCATCTACTAGGTAAAAGGTTTTGGGAATACAAGATAAGGTTGTATATCATCACTGCGGTGGGATTCTGCCAAACTGGCGTCCCATTATATACTTTGGAATGGTCTCTCATAGACAGTAACATGAAGGCCCACCTGTTGAGGTATATGTCTTGCAAATTGCTTTGTGCTAATACTTTGGTATCAGCTCCTGTATCAATTTTAGCTTACAGTGCATGTTGCCCTGCTCTTTAAGGACATATGATATTAATAGTTGTAAAAATCTTTGATTGCATTACATCACTGGCATATTGTGTAATGTTTACAATATGAGAAAAACCTGGTCATCTTCTGAAATTCAGTCTTTTGCTTGGTTGACTCTTCACCTTATAGATGTGTTTGCATTTGCACACATTCTTAACACTGTCTTTGCTGCCTGTGTTGTGGTATTATACTGTCTTGTTATTCACTCGAGTTCTGTTCTGGGGTCCACATTGGCCTTTAGAACCAGATTTCCTGCACCTGTGTGGCCAATGTTGCCAACGTTCTTTGGTGCCATATGCTTTATAATATCAAGCTGGACAGGTTCTGGGTCAGTGCAACAAACCACAGCTATTTGAGGTTAAGATGGTTTGGTACACTTTGTTGACTATAGCAGCAGTATTGACTGTACCTAAAACATATAATTATTGTTGGTCTGCCATTGTGGATTCATCCTTGTATCCTTCCTCAAGTAACTCATCAATGACATTGCCCTTTTTTTCTTGACTCAGTGATCCTTCCTAAAAGCTTCACTTGGCATGGAGGTGATAAACAAATCAATAAGCCTTTTTGATAGTTCCTCATCAAACTGGCATTCATGCCTTTTTGCTGTAGTACTTTCGAAAAATTGTCATAGAGCACCGAAACAGACCCTTCCATCTAACCAGTCTATGCTGACTATAATCCCGAACTAAACTAGTCGCACTTGCCTGCGCTTGGCCCATATCCCTCCAAATATTTCTTATTCATGTACTTATCTAAATATCTTTTAAATGTTGTACCAGTACCCAGCACGGTAGCTCAGTGGTTAGCACTGCTGCCTCAAAGCACCAAGGACACAGATTCAATTCTGGCCTCGGGTGACTGTCTGTATGGAGTTTGCACGTTCTCCCCATGTTGCTGCAGGTTTCCTCTGGGTGCTCCGGTTTCCTCCCACTGTGCAAAAGATGTGCAGGTTAGATGGATTGACCACGCTAAATTGTCCATAGTGTCCAGGGATGTGTAGTCAGGTGGGTTAGCTATGGGAAATGCAGGGATAGGGTAGGGTGGTGAGTCTGGATAGGATGCTCTTCAGAGAGTCAGTGTGGACTTGTTGGGCCAAATGGCCCATTTCCACTCTGTAGGGATTCTATGATACCCACATCCACTACTTCCTCTGGAAGTTCATTCCTCATGGCCCCTCATGTCTTTTTAAAATCTTTCTCCTCTCCCCTTAAAAATAAAGCTCGTAGTCTTGAAATGCCCCACCCTAGGGAAAAGATATCTGCTATTCACCTTATCTATACCCCTCATTATTTTATAAACCTCTATAACGTCACCCCTCAAGCTTCTACGCTCCAGTGAAAAAAGTTGCAGGCTATCCAGCCTCTATTTATTGCTCAACCCCTCCATTCCTGGCAACATCCTGGTAAATCTGTTTGGAACCCTCTTCAGCTTAATCATATCTTTCCTATAAGAGGGTGACCAGAACTGCACACGATGCTCCAGAAGACGCCTCACCAACATCCTGTATAACCTCAATATAACATCTCAACTCCTCTACTCATAGGTCTGAGCAATGAAGGCAAGCATCCTATTTATATGTGATGCAAAATTCAAAGAATTATGTACCTGAACTCCTAGGTCTCTGTTCTACAACACTACCCAATGCCCTACTTTCAATTGTATAAGTCTTGCTTTTATTTGTTTTAGTAAAATGCAATATCTCATATGTATCCAAATTAAATTCCATCTGCTACCTTTCAACCCACTGACCCATTGTCAATACACACTTGGGGCTGCTCCTCTATGAGATGAGCTTGAATATTTTAATCTTTAATTCTTACCCTGAGCTTGCCTTCAAGAACATTGCAAATCTTTTTGTGTCTTTCTGATTATTCATGAAAAGAGCATTTTTTTTAAATTCTGTGAAGCCCCTCCTCACTGATGGCAAGCAAGACTTTCATAGCTCTTAGAATCACCTCATGTTTCATCTTCACACATTGTAAGCATAGCTGTAAGTAATAAAGGTGTCACTGGATGTCCAATTCATACTTAAATGTTTGCCTTCCATTTGGCTGTGGGTCTTTCCATTTTCTTAAGGAGGAAGGTCTATTTTTTCCCCCTTTTATTCTTCTGTATCTATTTATATTCTCTATGTTGCATCTCTTTTAAGAATTGTAATCTCGTGGTAGCAGGGTTTCTGCCTGTAGGTAGTATTTGCATTTCTAAGGAATGATGGTTTCCATATTTTTGTGCTGATTTAAAAAAACTGTGGAATTGGCCAAAGTTTGGGAATGGATGAAGCTTTTAAATGTAGAAACCAATTGTTTTCAAGTGATTTTAAGCTGCATTTTCTTCAATGGGGGAGATTTCAGATCTGTGTTCAGGACTATTTAACTGCCTTTTTCAAAAACCTGGATCAGCTGTCTCTTTTTTCCTTAAAATAAAAGGTGACAGAGATAGAGTACATTTTGATTTCACTGTAAGATCAACCTTTTTAATTTTAATTGGCTCTCTTGTAAATGTACTGAATCTTGAAAGAAACTGTATTGACATCAATGAGGTTTGTCTGCTTGCTGGTCAATGCTCTAAACACAGTTGTGCACAGCTATTCGTACGAAAGAAATTGGTGTTGTTGATTGTATTTTCTGATGTCCAAAGCGGTTCTTGGTTGGTCTTCAATTCATTTTCCAAATATCTGGCAGTCTTTATCATAGGTAGATATGACTGCTGTCATGAAATGATCCTTTCTATGGCAGGGTATTTTACCTGGTGCGGTACTGCTTATCTTACTCGTTGTAAAGTAAGAAACTGGGTGTGGCCATTTGGTATTTATGAATTCAACAGCCATTTCTTACAGCCAACTATTATATACAACTTTACATTCATGGGCACGTATATGTCTGCACTAGCATTAAGATATTCAATCACCAAAAAATGATGACAAAGTGATGATATTATGAGATAGTAGGAACTGCACATGCTGGAGAATCTGAGATAACAAGGTGTAGAGCTGGATGAACACAGCAGGCCAAGCAGCATCAGAGGAGCAGGAAGGCTGACGTTTCGGGCCTAGACCCTTCTTCAGGCTCACGCTATCGTGAGCCTGTCTCTTAAAGGTATGCTTACATAGATAAGACATAACACAAGTAGCCTTGTCGCACTCCCTGCTTCAATTGAAACATGTTATGATTGTCCTTCCTCTAACCTGATGCTTGCTATTTATTCTGATATAGGCTCTGGACAAATCTAATTTTTACTACCAATGTCACATTTCAGCAACATACCTGTTATAAATGCTGAAAGGATGTTTTCCCTCATGGACAAGTGCAGGATCAGAGGGCATAGCCTCAGAATAAATGAATGCAAATTTAAGACTGGGCTGAAGAGAGGAATTTCTTTTCTTAGAGGGTTGTGTGTCTTTGGAACTCCACAGAGAGCTGTGGGAGCAGAGTCCTGTTGTATGTTCAAGGCTGAGATAGATAGGTACTTGATAACTAGGGGAATCAAAGATTATGAGGAGAAGGCAGGGAAGTGAGTGTGAGGAATGCTGGATTAGCCATGATCATATTGAATGGCAGAGCAGGCTCAAAAGGGCCAAATGGCTTACCTCTGTTCCTATTTCTTATGGTCTTGTGGCCTTACAATCTTATTAAATGTTGCTGACAGACTAGCAAAAAGCCTTTGTGTTTATGAGGCATTAGTTACCTAAGTAACTTACAACAGTGGAGCACAATCAGTTTGGAAATACAAGATTCATGAGTCGCCTCATTACAGGGATGGCTCAAAATCATAATCCAAAGAAATAATACACATTTAAGGTAGAGATCGTGTTATCAAAATACTGGAGAAACTGAGCAGCGCTGACAGTATCTATGTAGAAAGAAACAGATTTAATGTTTTAAGCACTTTTTAAAAAAAGATTCTTTTTTAGAACTGAAGGAAGGGAGGTAGAGAAGTGGTTTTGTTTACTGTAGAAAAAGGTGGAGAAGAGCAAGTAGAACAGAAGAGAAGGTCAGAGGAACATCAGAGGATGAAGGAGGTCAGAAATCAAACTTGTCACATATAAGAAAAAGGAAAGATTTATTGTCACTTGCATTTTACAGTGAATAATACAGTAAAATACAGGGAAAAGCTGCAAAAGTCACCACAATCTGGCCCATTTTGTATAGTTTAAGAATAAAAAGGATGAAAGATATAACTGAAGGAAAGTCCCGAGCCAGCTCACCAATGACTCCTGCACTGCCACCTGTCCTCCATGGTCTCACTACTGCCTGCATCAGACTCACCAATGTAGGAGTTACCACTCTTCAGGCACCATGTTACTCCCTGACTACACTTTTACTTGGAATCAGGAATGTCAATGTTTCACTTGTCAGATGTCATTGCTCCAGAAATACCTTTGTATCAATGGCCATTGTTCTAATGTTAGATCAAAAAAATAGTTGGCCTTCATTCCTGTCTTTGTCTTACAAATTATTTTACCCACTTTTTTTTTCCCTCTTTGAATCTTTCAACCTGATTCAAACTGGTTTCAAAAATTTGGATTCTGGTCTAACTTATGTACTTTTGTTTGTTTTATTATTTTGGCTTATTTTGGTTGATCAACCCTGGAAATAAGCTCCCAGTTCAATCATGAGTAATGGATAAATGAGTGACCTTAAACCTCATTTTCCCCATTTAAGACTGAGACTGTGAGGTACTGTTTGATCATAAGATCATAAGACCATAAGGTTGTAAGATGTAGGAGCAGTAGTAAGCTATTCAGCCCATGGCTGAGCTGATAATCCTCAACTTCACTCTGCTGCCTTTTCCTCACATCCCTTAATTCCCTCACTATCTCAGCCTTGAATATGCTCACCCTCTGCCTGTCAATAACAGGGACCTGGTTCCTGGCTCCCATTTACATCAACTCTGAGAAGAGTCTGCCATTTTCACTTTAGGCCTACTCCCTTCAACACCTGTCTATGAAGCCTGCCACAATGATTTCTGAACTTTGTTCAGTTTTCTACACCTCTGCAAGACCTTACTGATACAACTCATTTCAGGGCACTGACTTGCTCTTCCTGGAGGTCTAGCAGGATTCCTTTTCCTAAAGGAGTCTCTTTCTGCCCCTTAATTTACTGAGCATACTGTTTTCCTTATATTCCCTTCGTAAGGAACTGGACTGACCTCCATAAATCTCTACGGCTACGCAATATTTCTTGGGATGCCGGTCTAACCCAAGCTTTCAGAGTTTGCTTGCTGGCCAGGTAGGTCATTCCCGAGTATGTAATCTTTCCCTGTTATTGTAAACTCTGGAATGATTGACTGGACCTTGCAGATGAATTTGGTGGAAAGGTACAGACATACACCATTCACATTATTCCCGGATTTGTGCCTTGGCTTTCAATTGGTTGGGAGTGGGGATTGTGCAGATGTTCGGGAAGGAGGAATAGTTTACAATCCTCCTGGACATGAGTGATTGTGTGGTCCCAGTGACTCTGAGCAAGGAAACCAGTGTATTCTTTACAACAAAATAAGTCACTTCAGACCAGAAAGTTGGAAACTATAAAGGTAAGCTACCTGTCTGTTCCAATTGTGGGCTGTGGCTAAGATGATCAAACAATATTTAGACCATTTCAGTTCGTTGGGATTAACCAGGTCATTTTAGCTGTTGCTCCTTGGCTTCCACTTTTACCTAGTCTGTAATCAGGGATGTTAACAAGACCATAGATAATAGCAGCAGAATAAGGACATTCAGCCCATCAAGTCTGCTCCACCATTTGATCATGGTTGATCTGTTTCTCAACCCCACTATCTTGACTTCTCCACATAACTATTGATCGCCTTCCTTAATCAGAACCTATCTTGGTCTTAAAGACACTCAATTACTTGGCTTCCACAGCCTTCTATGGCAATGAGTTCCACAGATTTACCTCCTCTGGACCCCATCCAAGGCCAGCACATCCTTCCTTAGTTACAGGGCCCAAAATTGCTTACAATATCCAAATTTAAGTCTGACCAGAGCCTTAAAAAGCCACACTGTTGTATTTTAGCCCTCTCAAAATGAATTCTAACATTGCATTGGCCTTCCTAATTGCCATTTGAAACTGAATGGTAACATTAAGAGAATCCGGAGTCTCTTTGTGCTTCAGACTTCTGAAGCCTTTCCCATTCAGAAAATACTTTTTGCCTCTCTTCTAGTAAAGTGTATAACCTCTCACTTTCCCACATGTATTCCATTAGACAGTTCTTTGCCCACTATCTGAGCCTGTCCAAGTCCTTCTGCAGTCTCCCCAATTCCTCAACACCTCCACCTATCTTTGCGTTATCAGCAAACTGAGCAACAATGCCCTCAGTGCAGGGGGTGGTGGGGTTAGTGGGGAGGGTGGAGCGGACGAGGGAGTCGTGGAGAGAGCGGTCCCTCCAGAAGACAGATAGGGGTAGGGAGGGAAAGATATCTTTTGTTGTGGGGTCGGATTGTAGGTGGTGGAAGTGGCAGAGAATGACACGTTGGATGCAGAGGTTGGTGGGGTGATGTGTGACTCCATACTCCCCACCAACCCCACCACTCTTGGCGCCGTTTCCTACAACCACAGGAAGTGCTACACCTGTCCCTACACCTCCCTCCCTCACCTCCATTCAAGGCACAAAACAAACCTTCCACATTAGACAGGGGTTCACCTGTACATCCTCCAACTTGGTCTACTGCATCCACTGCTCCCGATGTAGCCTCCTTTATGTCGGTGAGACCAAGCGGAGGATTAGAGACCACTTTGTTGAGCATCTGTACTCTGTTCATGATGAACAGCACCACCTTCCCGGTCACATTTTAACTCCCCCCTCCCACTCCCTGGGTGACATGTCTATGCTGGGCCTCCTCCAGTGGCACAATGACACCACCTGCAAACTTGAGGAGCAGCACCTCATATTCTGCCTCGGGAGCCTACAGCCCAATGGTCTCAATGTGGATTTAATCAGTTTCAAAATCTCCCCAACCCTGGCCTCATCCCATGACCAACCCTCTCTGTCATTCCCACTTCCTTGACCTGACACAACCTGTCCATCTTCTCTCCCACCTATCCACCCGTCCCACCTCACTGACTAATCCCCACCACACTCCCTGCCTGATGACCGATCATCATCCCACCTCCCTTCCCCAGCACCACCCCTCCTCTCTCTATTTATTACTGAGATTCCTTCCCCCTCCCCATTTCTGAAGAAGGGTCCCGACGTGAAACGTCAACTTTCCTGCTCCTCTGATGCTGCCTGGCCCGCTGTGCTCCTCCAGCTCCACACTGTGTTGTCTATATCTCACTTTGGATGTGATCTCTCCCTGACCGTGCAAGGCTTACTCTATTACTCAACTCTATCAAATAGCCTGCACAGGATAGGCTGATTGACCCTGACTTACTCTGTGTTTCATGTTCTAGGTTTCACTTGCCAATTGTCTACAAGTGCCTTTGCAACAAAATGGCTACTGTTCTTGTGTTGCATCAAAAAAAAAATAGGATTGGCTGTCTTTATTTCACAAATAATTTCAACGACTGATTTCTTCCTTACGGCTTTTAAATAAACATTTGGACTTATTAAACACAGTTTTTCCTTGGGATTTGTTTTCATGCCCTTTGATGCTGACAAACGTCAAACCATAAACTTTGGTCCCCAATTTTTTTTTCCTCCTGTCTTATGAGCTTCTCCCCAGTGTCTGGTTTTCATGCTTTTGCTTTCAGCACAGCTGACCTACATTTTGACACTACCAATCTAACATGAAGTAACGATACTGTATCGCGTTTTCTTGTGTAAAACAATTTTCACTCTTTTTCCTTTTGTTTTATAATCGTTGTGTTCTAACATCCCTCACTCTCCAAATTACCCTTAATCTTTCTTACCATTTCATATGCTCCTCCCCTCCTTCCTCTATTGTATAAAAATCACTTTTCCACATCTCTGCCCAGTTTTGAACAAAAGTCATATTCATCTTGAAATGTTTATTCTTTCCCTCCCCACAGATGTCACCAGACCTACTGAGTATTTTTGTAACCCCAGAACTCTGTTTTAATTTCAGATTTTTGGCATCTGCAGAATTTTATATTTGTTTTGGTGAAGTGCATTCTGGATTTAGATCTGGACTAGAAATGATAGAGGATATATCTAACCTAACAATAATCTTTAATAAATATCTAGAAGAATACTTACATTTGCTTCATAGATTATGAAAAAAAAATCATGTGTATCTCCGGAAGTTAATCTATGCGTTGCAGCAATCTGATAGTGCCAGTAAAGATGACAGAGTCTGACTGCAATATTTATCAAGATCTGGTTTCCTAAACTAATACTATTCATGAGAAAACATTCCAGACCACACTATTCTAGTTTCATTACAACTAAGTAGCTGTATGTTTCAATCTTATATCACTGCATTAGGAACTAACATAAGCAGATGATGGATAACCAAAACAACACTAATCTTTTCAAAAGGATTAAAGTTCAACTTCAAATAATCATTTTATAGCTTCAGTTATTAAGTATTCCTAATTGTGTTGCAATGATTTATTGTGGTGAGTCCATATACAGTAGGTATGCATAAAATTTAAAAATAATATTGTATTTAGAGACCAACTAATGATGGGGAGGAGCATGTCATATGGAAGTCAATACAATTTGACTTCTACTGAAAATGGACACCTTTGTCCAAAGCTTAGCATCAGGAAGCCAAAGCCATCATCAGTTTTGAGCATCATTTGAAAATCGTTGGCAGGACCTGGGTGCCAAATAGTTTCTTTAGTGGAGTTGTACAAACAGCCTCTCCCCACCCGCTCCAATTTTCAACTCTTTCTCAGGCAACCTTCAGTCGGAAAACTCACTGCACAATCTCAATTCAGTCAACTGTACTGACAAAGGAATGGAAAGGCCAGGCAATGGTCTCAACGGAATCACAGTAACTAACTACGCATGTCCCACTGGAAAGTAAGTTGAAGTGAAATGGGGAGAGTCTTGTGAAGATTAAATGTGGTTACAGATTTTTTTTTGGACTAATTTACCTGCTTCTGTGCTGTAAATAGTGTTTAATTCTAGGTAATTACTTGTTTAAGGTGTAAACTCAGCTTGTTTGAAGACAAGGTGTGACATTGATTCCTCAACTTTCTTTGCAGTCTGAGACTCCATATGGTGTATAATTGAGTTGCTATGATTCAGTTTTATGTAGAACCTTACACAGCTGCACTGACATTATGATGGTTGCAAATGTCTCGAATACTATTTTGTCGTAGTTCCTCAAAATATTTACAGAATCTTCACTGAATTTTGGTGAATCTTTATTCCTAATGAAACCTTCTTCAAGATCACATTGTTAAATGCATTGGCCAAACTGTCTATGTTGAGCATCAAATTAAACTTCCATTGTTAATACATACAACTCACAAATTATGTGGAAAGAAACAATCCAATTAATTGTTCCCAAATAAAATTCAAAGAATGAAAAAAAACCAAAGAGAACTGTGGATGCTGCAAATCTGAAACAAAAACAAAAATTGCTGCAAAATCTCAGCAGATCTGGCAGCATCTGTGGAGAGAAGTCAGAGTGACTTCAGTTTTTGTTTCAAACTTCTTCGCTGAGAACAGATTCGAAAATGTCCCTCCTTTGTAAATACATAAGCAAGTTCTTTACTAGTCTCCTGAGCAGAGTTTCTGCTGTTCTTTAGGTTGTTACAATATCACAGAGGGGCCTGCTATATGTATTATTTGCAAGGTCTTAAATTTACAAAGGATTTATAGGTTCCTCTAAAGCAAGACAAGTTGAAAAGTTAGAGACACAAGCTTATGTCTCTATATGAATGACTCATTTGACAGTTCAAGTGACTATTTGCACATCCCAAATGTGGACCATTTTTCTATTGAGAATGATTGTTGGACAATAGAACACATGTAACATACAAATTTCCTTTTATTTCATAATATACTCCTTATGGAAATTAAATGGAAAATAAATGAACCGTGTGCACCCGATTTTCCAACATGTGCTCCCTCTAGGCACATCCTAAGAGTGTTTAATAATTTTGCTTCCTTTGAAAATGAAACCTATTGGGTGGAAATTCTTCAGCAAAAACACTGGTTTGTGTGATTTTCTCAGGGTTGCCATTGGTCTTTCATCAAAGTTAGGTTGACCATTTGGGACAATCAGACAGAACATTCAATCACAGTTATACATCTTCTAGGGCATCTATTTCTTTGGGATTTCTCTGGCTTTCCCAACGTAAATCATTTTTCTGTTAAACGTCGACCAAAAATTATAAAGTCAGAGAGGGAGAAACCCTGAGGAAATTCAACCTATTTATGTCTTACATTTTCTGATGACTTTAAGACCTAGAGACAAAAAAAAAGTAGAACATGACAGTACAACTCTAGCACAAAAAAGGCTGAAAACCAAATGTCTGTGATGATGAGATTCATATTTTCCATTCTCATAACACACTGCCTCTAGTGTAATACTTATTTTTAATATTCTGAACTCCTTAAAGGTAGCAAAGTAACAACCTCTACTGAATTCCTTATTCATCTGGAGTATGCTTGGCATCTAAAGAAGCTTTCTCCTTGAGTAAATACCGAGGCAGAAGCTATGTATTGCCTCAGCCTCTCCTCTCTGTATAACAGAAGCTATGAATTAAGTGGCACAACAGCTTATTAATCATCAATATTCAAATACTTTGTCATTAGGTATGTGAGTCAAGTACTTTTTTTTTGTCATGTTGCAAAATTAAAGCTCACCTTCCTTTCTGTCAAGGTCATCCTATCAAAAGGACCAAGAAACACTCTTCCTTGAAGTTAATCTTCCTTTCCATTTAAAAATAAAGTTATAATGGATTATGTACAATTTCAGTCACCTCTTATGTCAAGGATTATGCATTATCAAAATTTAAGAAATCAGCGTTTCACAAAAGAACACTGAAATCAAAATTCTCTTTTCAAATAAAATTATAAATTACATAAAAATTAGAGAGGTGGGCCATTCAGCTTCTCTAGCCTGCTCTACTATTTAATAAGGTTATCATTGATCTGGTCACGTCATTAACACCAGTTTACCGATTGTAAGCCTGCCTACTACCATTTGAAGACAAATTTTCTCTCTTACTAATCGGAAATCTAACTCAGCCTTGAATATATTCAGTGACCCAATCTCTGTTGCTCTCTGTGAAAGAGAATTCCACAAGCTAACAATCCTCAGAGATTAAAAGAAAACACTTGTCTCGGTCTTAAGTGGGAGACCTGTAAATTTTAAACTGCATTGCCTAGTTCTATTCTCCACCACAAAAAAAAAACACAAACAAACATTCTCCCACAACCCCAAATTCCCTCAGGATTTCATGTAGTTCAACCAAAGCACCTTACATTCTTCTGAACTACAATAGGTGTAGGCACAACATGATCAACCTTTTCTCAAAAACAAAACTCTTACATGCCAGGAATCAATTCAGTCAACCTTTTCTGAATTGCTTCTAATGCAATGATATCCTTTTTAAAGTAAAGAGACCAAAACTGTCCACAATACTCCAGATGAAGTGAAGAGCTCTGTGCAGCTGTAGCAACACATCCTTGCTTTTGTACTTGATTCCCTTTACAAAAATAAAAAGAACATTCCATTTGCCTTCTGAATTTCATACTGAACTTGCGTTACCTTTTTGAGAGTTGCATATCAGAACACACATATCCCTGTGCACTACTGTTCTGCAGTATTTCTCTTCAACTAAAATAATTTCCTACTTTATCTGCCAATGTGGACAAGTTCATATTTTACCGCATTAGACTCCAACTGCCAAATTTTTGCCTGCTGACCGAACACATTTGAATTCTGCTGCAGGCTTTAATATCCTCTTGATAATGTACTTTCCCATCTGTCTTTGTGTTGCTAAATTTAGTAATCATACATTTGGTTCCTTCATCTAAATCATTGATATAGATCGTAAATTGTTGAGGCTCCAGTATTGAAGCTTGTGTCACTCCACTAGTAACAACTTGTCAACTCAAAACTGATTCATTTAGTCCAAATCTGTGCTTCATATTAGTTAACCAATACAATCTCAGATATTACCCAGACATCATGAGCTCCCATTTTGTGTAGCGACTTCAGATGTAGCACCATAATAAATTTCTTTTGGAAATCCAAGTATATCACTTTCCCCTTTGTCCAACTTTCGTTTTACTTCCTCAAAAACAACCTCTAATAAATTAATCAAACATATTTTCCCTTTCAAAACAACATGCTGGTTCTGCCTGACTGTATCATGATTTTCTAAATGTCATGTTATTACCTCTTTAATCATGGACTGTAGCATTTTTGCAATAACAATTGAGTTTAAGGAGCTATAGTTTACTGCTCCATCTCCCTTCTTTCTTCAGTGAAGGTATAACAAACCAATTTTCCAATCTGCTATCATCTTTCAATAGAGGGAATTTTGGAACATCACAACAAGTACATCTATACAGCCCTTCTTCAACGACTGGGATACAAACCACCAGGTCCCGGGGACTTCGCAACTATCATTTCTAATAGCTTTCCCTGTATTTTATCTTGTTGGTACTCTTGAATTGTGATTGTTTAAGTCCCTCCCTTTTTTTTGAAACCAATTGATTGTCTTATTGTATCTTCTACATAAAATATCAAATTCAACACTTTCACCATTTTCTTGTTTCTCGTTGTCAATAACCTGGTGTCATCCTATACGTGACCAACAGCCACTTAGTTATTCTTGTCCTTTTTATATATCTACAGGATTTTCTTTTCGTATTTCCACCTAGCTTTCTCTCATATGTTTCTCCTGTCTTCCTTTTCTTTTAAAGAAAAGTAATCCATTGCTGTATTCTAAAGTCTATTCAATCTTCTGATCTACCTCTAAACTTTGCAGTATTGCGTCCCTTTGCATTCAATTTGATTCTAAGCTTAACTATCTTGGTTATCAAGAGAGAGTACGTCCTTCTTATATTTTTTTTTCAATGGAATATACATTTGCTGAGAGTTATGAACCATCTCCTTAAAAATCTGTCACTGTTTCTTTACTGTCGCACTTGCAAATTATTTTTTCAGTTCACTTTAGCAAAATCTGTCCTCAAACACTTGAAACAGCCCTTATTTAATTTTAAGGCACGAGTCTTAGACTCATACTTCTCACCCACATGTATTAAATATAGGATGACTGTTATGTTATGGCATATTATGATTACTGTCGCCTAGAGGCTCCTTTACTGTTAGATCATAAATTAATTCTCTCTCATTGCAAATTGTCAGGTCAAAAATCATCTGTTCCTTTGTTGGCATCAGTATGCACTGCTCAATTAACAATTTTTGAATAAACTCTGAGATCATCTTTCAGGCTAGCTTTGTTTATTTGAAGCATCCAATCTGAATGAAGATTAAAAATCAGCCACAACTATTGTAGTACCTTTCTGACAAGCCACTACACTTCTTTCTGCATACTCGGCCTGCAGTATTAATAATATGCTGTGGGTGTGGGTGTGTGGTGGGGGGGGGGGGGGGGGGTCTGAATTACTTTCACTTCTTATCTTGACAATTTCCTAACTCTATCCAAACTTCTGAACACAAATAATTTCTTTCAGCTGTACCAAAATTCTGAAGCTGTACATTGGTTCCACAATCTGCAGGTTTTTTTTGGCCCTAGCTGCCCCTTCACATTGTTGTGTAATCCCACTACATGCCCATCTCATATCATGGTGGTCTGAAGGATCTTAGCTTCTTCCTTGAAAACAGGTTTGAACAATCCTCGTCCACCCCACTGCCACTAGCTTCTAGGGCTCCATATTGAGTTCCACAACTTCAAGGTATGACTTCTACACTCCATTAATTCTTACATTCTCCTCCAGCTGTGCTTTCTTTACATTTTGTTGGCTTTGTTCTCAGTGGAGTGGACCCATTTCTCTTTTTGTGGTGCAGTGGTAATGACCTTTCCTCTGATGTAGGAGGTCTAGATTCAACTCCCACGTGCTCCAAAAGGTGCATAATAACATCTTTGAACAGGTTGATTAGGAAATATCTGTAAATGTACAACACATCAGTAAGCAAGGTCAGAGCTAACATTTACACATATTTTACATACCTATCAATCCTTTAGCATCATGGTGACTGGCTTCGATTTTTGACCTGAACACGCATACTGCCTGTTCTGGTTGCTCCTCTCCTTTCTGTCACAGGCATAAAAAAAATCCCCAGCTCCATTTAGTTCTGAAGAAGATTGACTTTATTTGAAAAGGTTGACTCTGTTTTACTATTCACAGATATTGCCAGGCTTGCCGAGTTTCTCTACTACTTTCTATTTCATTTCAAAATTCTGTCAGAACTGGACAGACCAGATGCAGGGATAATGTTTCCCCTGGCTGTGGTGTTCTAAAACGAGGGGTCAAAGTCTCATGGTTCAGAGTCGGTCATTTTGGATTGGGATAAAGACACATTTCTTCCCTCACATCAGAGAATCTGTTGAATCATCTACCAGCTGTGGAAGCCAAACATCTGGATTTGTTTAAAGTAGATTTCTTGAAATGAGTTAGTTGGTATGGAGAGAGAGTGAGAGTATGACTTTCTGCTAAAGGATTAACCATGGTCATTCACAAAGGCAGAGCACGTTAAATGGGCTGAATAGTCTTTTCTTGCTCCTATTTTCTATGTCTATGTAACGTATCCTTAATTAGCAGAGTTATAACGCCACTTTTTTAATTTGTTCTTGTCCTCGCAAAATGAGAAAACCTTTCAACATAGAGTTCCCAGTCTTAGTCATCTTGCAACCACAATTCTGAAATGGCTATTAACATTATATATATTTGTTTTTAATTTGTGCTATCAATTCATCCATTTCATCATGATTGTGGTGTACATTCTGAATCAGAACCTTTAATTATGTATTTTTACATTCTTGCAAACTCTGGCCTTGTTTGCTGATGTGCTCTACATTTACAGATATTTCCTAATCAACCTGTTCAAAGATGTTATTACTCACCTTTGGAGCAGGTGCGAGTTGAATTTGGGCATCTTAGATCAGAGGTAAAATCATTACCACTGCACCACTAAAAACCCTCACTCTTTATTTCTATGCCCTGTCTCTCCCTTCCAAACTCTAGTTATCATTATCTATATTGTTAACCTACTGTATTGACTTATCCTTTCATTAACTTATTAAATCTCTCTTCACATGATATCTTCCCTCTCAACTGCCCTATTCACCACCACTATCTAACACAAGTCCCACACTATTTAGATTGGAAGCCCTCTCTACCTTACTTGCTGTTTGATTCAAAAGAACACTGGTCCCAGCATGGTTTAAATGAAGTCCATTCCAATAGTACAGCCCATACTTTTTCCAGCAATATACGGGAGGAAAACAGAGATAACTTTGGAGTCCAGACTCAAAACATTAACTCTGTTTTCTTTGCACAAATGCTACCAGATGTGCTGAGTTTCTGCAGCCATTTTGTTTTTTGTTTCAGCTCTCCAGCATCCGCAGTTCTTTGCTTTATCCTAAGAAAATATAACTGGCTAGAATTTCCATGGAGACTGCCCAAATTGTTACCACAATTTCAGCACTACATTGGAGGAAATCCAAGAGAATTTGCGATCGACTAGCTTAGGGGCCATCCAAATGAACATTCTTGCCAAAATTTTAACCACATATAATCCTTAGTTCTGTAAGGCTTTTAAAATAATGCAAAAATTAGAGGTAACATTGTAAAATATGGTTTTGCTAAAAACCATTGATAACTATACATATGCAAATGGGACTATATGCTTGTCAAGCCTAAAGTATGCTTAATTAATAGGTTAGCCTTCTAGTTTAAAGTCCAGCATATATCATCTCACTTCAAAATTTTATATGTGTAATGACAACTAAATACCACCTAACTGGGTAGACTTGACTGAATTTCAACTACTCCATTTAAAAATTACAATCTGGAATATTATGTACAGTTGCAAACCCTGCAAGTTCCTACCTAATGGCAATGTGGGTCTACTTACAGCAAATGGACTGCAGCAGTTTAAGAGATCAACTCACCACCACCTTCTCAAAAGCAGCTAGGAATAAAAATAATGCTAGCCCAGCCAGTGATGCCAAAATCCTGTAAATTAATTTTGAAGAAAAATAGTCACTGGGGTTTACTGCTGTCAGGGAAAAAGTTCCAGGATGTTGACTCAGCAACAAAAGACAATCAACAATATGGTTCCAAGTCATGATGGTGAGAGACCAGGACAGGGACTTGCAGGTGGTGATGTTCCCATGCATCTGGGTGGTGTAAATGTGCAGGCTTAGAAGCTGCTGTCTCCAGAGTCTTGTTGAGTTCCTGTAGTACATCCTGGAGGAGGTACACACTGCTGCCACGGTGCATTGGTAGTGCAATGAGTGAACATTGAAGGTGGTAATTGGAGTGCCACTCAAGTACCGCCTTGTTCTAGATAATGTCAAGCTACATGAGCGGTGTTAGAATTGCACTTATTTAGTTCACTGGGGAGTATCCATTCACACTCCTGACCCATGTCTTGTAAATACTGGGCAAACACTAGGGAACCAGGAGCAGAGTTAACCATGCAAGATTCCTAGTTTTTGACTTGCTCCTCTGGCTACACTAGTTATATAGCTAGTCCAGTTCAGTTTCTGGTCAATCATTAACCCTAACCTGAGGATGCAAGTGGAGGGGGATTCAGTGATGATGACACCATTGAATGTCATGGGATGATGGTCAGATTCTCTTGTTGAAGATATCCATGGTCTGGCATTTACATGACAGAAATTGTACCAGCCAGTTATTCCAAACATAAGATTGGATGTTGTCTGGGTGATTCTGCATTTGGACATGCACTGTTTCAGTATCTGGGGAGTGCTGAATATTACTGAACATAGGACGACAGCCTGTCAAATTTGCTCTGTCTTTTAATATGATCATGACTGTTTGAATACTTGATATGGAGCCAGTGCCTTTTATGTACATTATCTTCACTACCAATGGTGTATTGGGTTATCAGAAACATATGAACCTCTCCATTAAATATTCACACACAAAGGCATAGCTCCCTCTCGGGTGGAAATTTCCAAAAGTAAAAAAAAAATTCTCATCTTGGTCCGAACTGGCATCACCCTCATTTTTAAAATTGTGCCCCTGGTTCTAGACTTCCCAAGCAGGGGAATCATCTTATCTGCAACTACCCTGTCCCTTTTAAAAGTGTTTTGTAGGTTTCAACAAGATCACTTCTCATTCTTTGATACTCCATGAAATACAGGCCCAATCACTCTTCATTGGACAGTCCCATTACCCTGGTGGACTTTTGTTGCACTCCCTCTATGGTAATCATATATTTCCTGAGATAAGCAGTCCAAAACTGCACACACTACACTCGGTGCAGTCTGATCAAGGTCCTATTGAAGTCAGACATCACTCCTCCGGAACTCAAATCCTCTCGTAATTAAAGGATAACATTCTATTAGTCTTCCCAATGGCTTGCTGTACCGACATGTTATTCTTCAGTTACTTATTGAAAAGGTCACCAAGGCCCCTCAGTACATTGATACTTTCCAACCTCTTACCATTGAAAAAATATTTGTATATCTTATTCTCTTACCAAAGTGAATAACCTCACATCTACCATGCATTTGCCCATTCACTAAAAACTTATCCAAATCCTCCTGAACAGCTTTACAGCTTCCTCACAGCACATATTTCCACTGAGCTTTGTTCCATCCATAGATTTGGAAATATTACATTTGATCCCCTTTTCTAAACCATTGATACTTATATTACGAACAGATAGGGCCCAGCTATTGATCCTTGCAGTACCCTACTAGCCACAGCCTGCCAACATACAAAATGATTAAGTTATTCCGACCCTTGGATTTCTGTCTGTTAGCAAATCCATAATCCCATGTGGTAGATCTCAAACTTCTTCTGAAAATCTAAGTATACTGCATCCAGACACTCCCCTTTTAACATCTTCAAAAAAATTCCAGCTTGTCAAATACGATATTCCATTCACAAATCCATGCTGAGCACACCCAATCAGATCATTTTCATCCATGTGTCCTCTTATCATGTCCTTCATGATAAATTCTAGCCTTTTTCCGACAGGTCTGTAGCTCCCTGTGGTCTCTCTTACTCCTTTCTTAAATATTAAGGTGACATTTGCCAGCTGCCAATCTACAGGAGTCATACCAGAATGTTTGTAATTTTGGAAAATGATTGCACAATGCATTGTGCAATCAGCGAATGTGCCCACCTCTGACTTTTTGATAGGGTGAAGGTCAATGATGAAGGATCCAAAGGTGATTTGGCCCTTGACATTATCTTTAGGTATTCTTGTAGTTATGTCCTGTAGTTGAGAAGACTAGTCTGCAACAACCACAACCATCTTCCTTTTGTGCAAGGTATAAATCCAACCAGCAGAGAGTTTGAATCTAACCAGAGGTGATAAGAATAGAAAAGATGATTTTTTTTCCCCCTTAAAAGGCATAAAACCTGGAAATGTTGATGCTCAAATAGATCTGGCTGCACTTATACAAAGAACACAAAGTTAGCATTGGAGCAACATCAGCATGATGATGTCAGTCACATGATTATCTCCAAACAAACTGGAAGGGAGCAGAAATGCTGTCAAGGTCTTCAGGAAATGTGTGTTTAGATTATGTTGTAAAACAAAGTTCTTGCAGGAAGTTCCATGATCTCAGCAGTATTACACTGGAAGAGTAGATAGAGTTAGACCATACACACACACACACACACACACACACACACACACACACACAACAAAGCAGTATGCTGGAAATTTGACACAAGTGCAGAAAATGCGGGTGAAACTCAGCTGGTCTGGAAGTATCTGAGAGAGAGAGAGTATTAAAACAAAACTACTTTTCCACAATTTTCAGTTCTGAAGTCATACCAGGCTCAAAACAATAGCTGAATTTCTCTCCACATGAATTTCTTCAGCATTCTCTGTGCTTGTTTTAGCATTCCAACTTTTATTACAAGGGTTCTCAGTACAGCAATAGAGGAATAAATGCTTTATGAAAATATAAAAGATTTTGGTGAGATTATGCCTGGAATAGCATGTGCATTTTGGTCTCCATACGGAAATAATGATATAGTTGCATTGGAGACCGTACAGGAAGGAGTTACCAGACTGGTCTCTGGGATTATGAAGAACTGCTGAACACTTTATTTAAAAGGTAAAGTTTCAGTTTTATAAATTTGCTTCCTGGGTGCTGAACATGAGCACATTACCATATCTTGAATAGCAATTGAGCAACAGAGGATCTTCATAGTTAGCAAACAGTTCTTTGACAATTTATCATAAGACAGTCAACATGAACTTACCATTTGTCAAAACATTCTACCGGGAGATTACTATTAAATGTGTATTTAAACAAAATAGTAAAGGAATTGTTTCTAAAATGAACTCTAATGAGATAGTCTATAAAGTTAGAAACACACGAATGGAGTTGTCACTCCACTAAGACCACAACATGTGGCAGCAGGATTGTTTCTTTAGTTATCAGGGTGATGTGAGATAATTATTGAAAGTCTTACATAATTAAGTTGTGTATAATAATGTTTTCAGGGTTAATTTAGCAACATCTGACACAATGACAAGTATACAATAGTCCAATTTTTTTATGTAGAATATTTCATGATTTACTGCAATGAGTTAACACCTAATGACTCATGAATTCAACTTGAAAAAAAACAAAATAAGCATTCACTCTATCTGCTGGCAACTATTCTTTACATTTATTAGGTCGTTCATTAATAGCCCAAAAGTAGAAAACTCCACTATTTCTTTAGATTGTCAACTATCTATGCAAAGTGAGATTTTCACAGCTCCCTCTTGAATTTGTTCTACACACCTGAGATCAAAGAGAACAGCCTTCGTTTTGTTTGAGGAAGTCACTTAAATCTGCCAACTATCAGGTCAGCACAACAGTCACTTTTACATCTCCCAGTCTTATCGAAATATTTGATGGACTCCAAAGACATGGAGTCAGTGGTAACAGGGCTGGGCTTTAACTTTGCAATGAGCTGGCAGGAAAGGAGCTTAGCACCATGGGAAACCCAAAGGTTTCAGAAGTGTATATGTAAGTGAACTTTTATTGCAGGAACTAAATTCACATTTGACATTTAAGTTTGTTTAATTTTGCTGCATGAACAAAATAATCGTTCCTTTTGTTCCCACAATGTCAATTTCTCTCTCTTTCATGGTCTTCTCTCGTGATTAATAGTAAGAAAAGAGTGACATTTGAGCAATGGATATGCGTTGAGTGTACGATTACTTTCTATTGAGAAATGGGGGTGTTACACTATTCATCAGATCATTTCTTAAAAAGGGCAAACCAACAAGGTCAGTCTCTGAACACCAGCAAAACCAAACAAACTGAACAAGCAGAAGAGAAAAACATGAAATGACAGTTTTGTGGTTGAGTGGAAAGCACTGGCTATGATCTGGATCAGGATTTTTGGCAGTCACCTTAAAAGTCAAGAATATTGATATTAAATCTTGTCTTGATTCCAGAGCAGCCAATACTGTACCAGCTGACACTGTGAAATTGCTGGACATTGATGCCTTTAAACATCTGTCATAAGAATTAAAGGTCTTGCAGGCAAAATGCCTCCAGTTAAAGCTTGTTTTGTAGAAACACTTACCTACGATGGCTTACAAACCTGTCTAATGTCTCACAATCTGACTAGCTGCTTATTAAGTTGGCAGACATGTACATAATTAGGTCTTCTATAGCTGGTACAAGACACTCCATGCCAAGATGACGGCTACATTTCATTTGTGAAAATGATTCAAAAGTTACTCCAGAAAGATGAACTTCTGGACCAAAATTCTTGAATGACACTTCTTCCATGATTTATCCCCAATTTTCCAAACCACTTCATACCAAGTAGACTGGACAATGTCTGTGAAAAAGTGCCTCTGTTGTTTCAAAAGTCTGATAAACCTCAGTGTACAACTCACCCAATAATGCTTGAAGAGGACAAACCTATCTAAAGCAGAAGCTTCTCGACAAGGGAAGCATCTAGTGGGGGGATCCAGAGAATACGAGACCATTAGCCTAGTTGCAGCATTTCAGTAAGAAATTTCAGAATAAGTCATTGCACCAAAAGCTCCTTGGCTTTCTTCCAGACCAGGATGAGCAGAATTCTTCAACTACTCCAACAGTAATGCCAATCCATCAGGTAAACTGTGCTAACAAAGGATCCCCATATGAGACTAAAGATGTTACTGAACTACCAGTTGTGTAGAAGGAGGTCACAATGATCTTCCAACATCAACATATAGACTAATCCTAATGATATCTTATAGATTTTGCAGGATAACACAGTACAATAAACTGCGCTTACTAAAAGGTTCCTTGGCAGTACTTGGCAAGCATAGCGTGGGTTCCCTCCAGGTGCTCCAGTTTCCTCCCACGGTACAAAGATGTGCAGGCTAGGTGGATTGGCTATGCTAAATTGCCCATAGTGTTCAGGGAGTTAGGTGGGTTAGACAAGGGAAATGCAGGAGCATTGGGTCTGGGTGGGGTGCTCTTTGGAGGGGCAGTGTAGACTTGTTGGGTTGAATGGCCCGTTTCCACACTGTAGGGATTCTATGAAATAAAAATGATAGGTGGAATCAAATATTTTTGGCTAAGTCTGTTTTGCGTTGGGTTTCTTGGAAGGCTTTTTTAACTGGAGGCTGAGCAAGTTTTCTTGGCCTATCTACTAAACCTACCTCATTAATTACCAACCATGCCTCAGTGGAGTCTTCAATTCTATCTCGGACCCATGTCACCACACACCATTCTCACAGCAATTCGTCCCTCTTGGATATTCTCCAAAACATCAGCATCTCTTGCAGCACCTCTGCCACCTCTAAAAAGGTCACTGTCGACCTGGACAAGAATTGACAGTCTGGGATTTCTCCCCATCGACAAAGTAATGGTACAACAGCCACAAACCCATGATGCTCACAACTCTTAAGCCAATATGGCTGACACTCCATCGCATACACAAGCCTTTTCTATCAATCTATGCACTGTTTAACCACCAGGCCCCAAAGTATTCTCATCCTTGGTTACATTCCATCTAATCACTCTTCCTAAGTCATCACTATTGTCCTGAATTCACATGGGACACTCGCATCTTGTCACGAACCAGTTGGGGAATATCATGAATAGGCGAGCAAATCAGACAATTACAAAGAAAAATGTCAACTTTTAACTACGGAAAGAGAAAGAGAACAGGTGCTGAACTGCAGTCCCATAATGCCAACCAGAGTTAGGTATAGTGACGAAAACAAAAACACAATGACAGTCTGCTGCACCAGCACTCTTATTAGAAATAGCTGTCAACAAAAGTCTGTCTGACTTGTAGCACCCATCACAGCTGGGCTCTGTCATGGATACTGTCAGCTTCCTCCACCTCAAAGTCCTCATCATCTTCCTCGGAAGACCTGCTCCAATTCCCCCAGTTCCTCAACATCCAGGCCATCACCTCCATGTGCAGAGCACAGCAGGCCAAAATGATGCAGCATGCTCTATGTCTGGTCTATACTGGAGGGCCTCCCTCGTCCAATCCAAACAATAGACCACATCTTCAGTAGCTCTTTCATCTGCTCCATCACAGCCCTGGTCAAAGCATAGGCAACTGGTACCTATACTCCATATCAGTCAGGGAGGTTGTACAATGGTTTCATGAGCCATGTTGTAGTGGGTAGCCCTTGCCCATAGTAACCAGGCTTGTAAAGTCCCTGGACTCTCAAATGCACCAGGTACACTCTAGGATTATAGGAGTCGTGGCAGCTGCCAGGGTAGTGGGCACACACCTCCAAGAAGTGGCAACGGTGATCATGGATCACCTGAACGTTAATGGAATGGAATCCCTTCATGTTGATGAATTCCTCAGCGTTTTGATACCACCCTCTCAGTACCCAATGTGTGTACAGGCGATGCACCTGGGGGAAGCTAGGTTATTTCCAAATTCTACTGCCCAGGCTGTTTAAAAAAAAAAAAAAAAAAATTTACAAGACGTGACCAATAAAAGTCTAACCAAGAGGAAGCTCCATCCTGTCTGAGTCATCCAATGATCTTGATCCTGATGGAACTGCCCACAGACAGAGACAATCAATCAATCATTCTTTTTCAAAATCCTAAAGTCTGGGTCAATGTCACTAAGCCTACTCCACTCATTTGTGGCTCAATGACCTTTTCCACCACTTTAAACAAGAACAGGGAGAACTAGGAGGCTGCCGGAGAGGCTGAACTGATGTTCTCCAGAGTTCAGGATGGGAGGTGGTGAAAATACTTGCTGCTAATTATTCTCAGTAAACAATGTCTGGAGAACACTTTCAATTAATTAAATTGGAAATGGGGAATATACTTTTGGGAGGGATGGTATTTAAAGGAAGCTATAGATGAGCCTCTGATGCGTGTTATGGTGTAACAGTCTGTAGTCACGCAAGAGATACTGCTAGAAATATGAAATTAGAGGTGCTTAGGATGGAGATTTCTACTGTAGAATCTTCAAGCATATAATGTAAATAAGTACTGTTTAAAATAGACACCTGGTCTGACCTTAAGTGAATAGACAAATCCATTTTAAAACAGAATTCAGTAGGCTACAGTTAGTTTCCTGACATGTCATCAATTTCAGCCCTCCTAACTAGGCAACCACACTCAAACCTTATCAGCTCAAAAAAACCCCAGTGACAGTATTATCTACTGACTTCAGCAATGGGCACGCAAACAAAATCAAATTAAACAACAGATCACATATGACACATTAACAGCCGAGTAAAAATCAAGACAATCACTTTCATGTTTTAATTTGTCCTGGATTGAAAAAATTACCTATGGGAATAAAACTCAAGGACCAAGAAAAAGTTAGAGGAGAACTGAGTCATCAATAAAAAGGAGGCAAGTGCTCAGGTTATACAGAGAAATTAAGCCAATTTATCCCGGCAGCACCTTCTGACAGAAGCTCATCTGGGAGCATTTCAGTTAATTACTACTTCGCTGAACCAACAGTCCATCCTAGCATCAGTTCCCGACCTTGCACCAACACTAAAGTACACTCAACCCAAATACCAACATGCCTTTCAGTTAAAAAAACATTTTGTAGTTAAAAAAATACTCATTAAATAACACTGCACATCAAGAAATCTACAAAACAAACCTATCAAAAATGAATGTGAACATATCAATTCATTAATGAAAGTACTAGTGCAAGCCTCTGGTGCTTGGTTTCATTCTGATCCCCTACATGTTCTGGTGATTCTATAAAGTGCAATCTCCATGCCTCCATCATGGAAGGGAGAAAGCTGTTGTGTCTCCAACATTTTTAAATGTACTACCCCATTCTAGAGTCTATCCAATACAATGGGCTTCCCCTATTTTAATTGGCTCTCCATTTGCTCTCTTAGCTGTTAGTGGGATTTCCCATTGAAAACAAGGAAGAAAGCTAAAAAGGAAGAAAGTAATAATATTGGAAACTACAATTTTAACAAATAAAACTGAGCATACACATCAAATAAAAGGAAGAAAAAAATGAATTAAATAAGAACCAATTCAGCAGCAGATCCAGTTTTAAATATTTTTCTAATCAACGAGTACTAATATCCAACTCTGGAGCAGATGGGACTTGAACCTGGGCCTTCTAGTTCATTGGTAGGAATACTGCAATTGCACCAAAACAGCCCTCCCAGATACAGTCATAACACTTTAAATCTCTAATTGTTCTAACACTTTAAATGGCTGCAAATGACCATCTAACTGGATTGCTCCAAATGGTGCTTGTGATCTAAATCTTTCACTTGTCTAAAATTGAAATTGTTGCAGCTCCAGTGTGCTGAGGAATTGTCTCAGGGAGAGTTCTTATCATCAAATTTTAAAAGAAATACAATTACACTATTTGATTTTCCTTGTTTTGCCCCGTTTGTTGACCCTTAGATCTGTTGGAAATCCCTCCAGGGATACTTTTACCTTTTCTATTTCTTGTTATGATTGGAGTCGACATCCTCTGGAGGATTATGCAACTAACTATATCAAACACCACTTTAATCACAAAAATCTAATAAAAAGAGTCAAACCTAAAACATTTAAGTGATGGGTTTGCACATTTACACTCAGTGTAAGATGATCACAATGCAGCAAAAGGTCTTCACAATCTCTATTCGCTTTCCTCCTTTTCCGCTTTTTCTTTTGGTCAAAGTCACAAGCATTTTATCAAATACAAATATCAATACACATTATCACTAGAAAAGAGTACAACAAATTTATAGGCCAATTCTATAGCCTATCAATTCTTGAAAAGGTCATAGAGGCCTCACGTATTTATTGATTATTTTACATGCACAAAAGCAAAATTAGAGCTGCAATAAAAATCACAACTGATATGGTCCTTGATCATAGTGCATTAGTCCCAAAAAGTCCCTTTCTCTCTTTTTGCAGTCTTTGACACAATGCATCAGGCCAGTTTTGTACCTCTGTCAATCAGATCAGGCAAGCCTGCATCCATTTGGTTTCACTCTGACCTCTCCATACTATGACATCTGAAGATGCTCAATGATCGATCCTTCACTGCACCTACCCCTTCTCTGCCTTAACCATATGTTCACCATTGGTGGCTTCAACCAAAAACAGAAGACTCAGGTTTCATAGTTATGCTAATGGACCTCAAATCAGCTTTCCCATCTCATCCTGTCCCTTTGTATCGTCATACTGCTTGTACATTGTTCATCCTAAAGCAGGCAATAATTTCCTGCAGAAAGAACATTGAGAAGATCAAAGTCAGCATTTTTAAACCCCAACCACAATAACATAACATTAAAATAACATAAGATCTAAACTGCAAATGTGCCCTTTCAATAAATTTGCTGACCTCCACATCAAAGTGAGTAGAAATGAAGCATTAACTGCATATGTCAGGAAGCTTGAATTGGGAATAGTCTTGTGATGGTTGGAAGAGTATTCAGCTCCCAAGGTCATTACAGCTTCATAATCTTTTTATATGGAACACGATCACTTAAGAATAAATATGACTGATTACAGTCACATTAATTTTCATGGATTACAAAAGACAAAATAAATCCATTGGAAAAATGCAGAGTTCCTCTTTAACGAATCAATGAAAATCATGCTAAACACTAAAAGATGCAGCTTAGCATTGACTGAGGTAAAACTTATATTAGGCATTGTTTTACGTCAAGTACTTAAATTTTAAGTACGTTTAAAATGATAATTATTCTAAAACAAAAGATAAGTGCTGAAAATTTCCTGGCACAGCTTAGCAAAAGATTTAGGAATTCTTCTACTACTGTAGGTTTTTTTTCTATTCATTTGTGAGATGTAGGCATCGCTGGCTGGCCAGCATTTCTTGCCCGTCCCTAGTTGCCCTTGGTAGTTGGTACTGATGTTCAGGGAACTGGACACTATACCAGCACACTGGCAACCCATAAACAGAAAATGCAATATCAAGTGGCATAGGTTGTCATTTCCAGAAACATGATGGCTTAGCCCCACATTACTCATTTTTTCTTTTAATAAAAAGGTTGGTCTAATCTTTAATACTCCACTAGTTAACAAAAACTACCTGCATTCATACAAGAACAAACTTGTTTTTTTTTGGTGGCCTTCATGACATCTTAAAAGGTGTCTGGGGCTACTTGCATCAGAATGAAACCACCTCTTTCTCACTTGGAGCATCTGATGTTACTGCAAGCTGAGGCTGCAGAAAGTCCTCATTTTGAAGTCCTTGGTCTCAGCCCTAACCCCTCTGACTAAGTAAGTAGTGGAAGGAATTTCTTTCCCAGACCCCACACAAATTTCACTCCAAAACTGAGTGGATCCTGATCGATACGAGTCCCATTTCATTGGGCTCTAGTTGGAGAAATGCAGGAGTCTCTTGGACAGGCACAAACGTTAGCATAAGCAAATCTATATATGCGGAATATTCATAGGATTTATTGCTAGCTAAATATGCACAATACACATGTATTCATTCACACTTTCAAAATAATTGTTACATTTACAATACTATAATAAAAAGGACTAATCCTGATCAGAAATCTAACATAGTCACAGATACCTATGCATCAAAATCACCTTTGCTAGATCGTGTCCTAAACTTTAATGTTTCAAATTCCAGTAATCCTTTGCAGTACAGATGGAATAAGCAGAAAGTCTTAGCCTCAAATTTGAATGCTATTTTTAGCACTCCTACAAATAGTATTTTGTCAGAATAGCATATACAAATGTATGACACAAGCATGTTATCATCTAAAACAGGGCACATTGTTTCTAATCTCTAAAACTACTTTGCATGCTTAGGCGAATTAATATTCATCAAGACTATTTATTTCCAAAGTGCAAGTATAATCATGTGTCACTCATTAAGAGTAAAATCTGATGCAAATTGAGATTTCACCGTTTAGTGAAGGATGATGCATTGGCAAAATATGGCATACTGGATCCCAGAGTAATCAGATGCCCAATAATGAGCTTCTGATCTCAACAAAGAAAGAGGCTGTAAAGGTGCTTTTCCCAATGGAAGAAGACCGACATAGATGCCACCTTGCGCTGTCCTTGAATAACCGGCAGTGGCTGACTACAGAACGGCTTAGTGCAGATTGCGACTAACAGGATTTTCAAAAAAGTAAAGCATGGAGACCTAAGTGAGACAATAATAGGGAATAGGTATCAATCTCCTACCATATGTTTCAATTTTTGGAGATTAGGATTTGAAGACCTGTATAACAGGCTGTTGATTTGATACTGTGCATTTCACACTATTGCCCAAAGTCAAAATGCTCGTCAAAGTCAAAATGTTGTTCAAGCATGTGAAAAGATTTGAGATGAAAAATAACTGGTTTGTACGACAGTAACAAGAGAACATAAATTTGGAATCAACAAGAGATGCATAAAGAGAGAGGCTGGAAGGGATTTCCTTTTCATTTAAACGATTGTTGAAATATTTGTTACAATTGGCTATTAAAGCTGGGGTGTTCACAAAATTTAAGATAGAGTTAGAAAATATTTTAAGAAACAAAAAATAGTAAAATGGAACAGCAAGGAGGTTATGTTGAACTTAAATAAGAAACTTGTTCAACCTCAGCTGGACTATTGCATATATTTCTGGCAGCGCACAAAGGAAACATGTGAAAGTGTTGGACAGAGTGCAGAAGAGATGAACATGAATGGTTTTTAGGAGGAGGAATTTCAGTTAAGGAAACAGAGAAATTGGAAGTGTTTTTCTTGGAGGACAGAAAACAGAGGAGATTTGATTGAAAATATTGAAATCATGAGGGGGATGGACAAAGCACACCAGGAAAAAAAATCCCAGCCATTAAAGGAGGATAACAGGCCATAGATTTAAAGTAGCGAGTGAAGAAAGCAGAAATTATGGGAAAACATGTTTCCACACAACAAGTAGCTAGGGTCAGCAACGCACTATGTGTTTGGTGGCAGTCAAGACATTCAAAGGGGACTTAGATGTTCGTTTGAAAATGAACAGTGGGTCTGCTTATGGAAAAAAGCACCAGAAAGACACTAATTGTGAGGTTTATTTACAGACTTGTAAATAGGCTGCTTCTGCACTGCAACTTCTGTGACTTGGGAAAAGATAAGTAATTTGATATTGTCTTTGGCATAATGGGTAGAATTGTTTCTTTGAAGTCATCAGTGGTTGTAAACACATCATAAACAGGTTCTGAAGCATTAGTCAGGTCAAGACTGGCCACGACCCTGGTAAAAAGTAGGGAACATGGATGAGCTACTTATATTTTGCACAGAGGCATGGTTGAGCTGTACTTCACTAAAATCCCCTTCCATCAGATCAAACGTTATCTGATATCACTCGTGATGCAATCCAACTATTAGCATATAGCTATTCATCCCATATGCTCCATAGGACAACTGATTCTCAAATATTAAGTAATCTGTGTGACATAAGACTCTGAATATTGGGAGTGCTGCAAACTGTATGTAGAAATGGTATATACAATTACCTAATTTTGCAATCACACAGATCACTGTTTCGTGATGGAGGAGTCACCTTTACTGGTTATGTCATATGATACAAATGAATGGGATACATCATTAGTGACGCTTGCTAACATAGAGACAGTGAGAACCGATGGGTACAGCTCAGGTGTCTGCAGTGGTGTCCACTTACATTCCAGCCTGCTCAAGATTCTGCTTTCCTACCAAAGGAATGTGAACTAGGAATACCCCATCCTTCTACAAGACAGGCTGAGAAAAGTTTCAAAAAAAAAACAAACAGACTTGGGGATTGAGGAAGTGAGATTGACAGCAAGGTAAGTAGTTACCTGCTGATGCGTCAATGTAGGTAATTAAAATATTGTTCATAACAAAAGACAAAATGATTTAATAGGGATAAAAGAAAAGACTTTACAGAAGGTGTATGATCACAGTTCAGTTCCATTGTGCTCATAAACTGGTCATATCAGCGACGACTGCTGACATCAGGACAAAAACTTGGTTTTAGGACTGAGCCAGTGTGCTTCCAGTAATGCTCTCACCTACACATCCATGTATATCGCACATTTAGTTAATAAAAGGTTCTTGTTCACTGCTATGAAGGCAAACTCATCTCTTTCTACATAAACTCAATGCAATCGCATAACTTTGAAAATTTGTAAGAATAGTTAATGATCACAATACTGCCCGCAGTATGTTCAAAAACAGCTGATGCAAAACATTTGTATCAGAAACTGAAATAGGAAAACAGATGAACAGCTGAATGATGAAAATGAAAATCGAAAAACTAAATTTATACAATTGTATCACTTCCATTTGCCATGGATATAATTCAGCCTGAAAGAATCACACCAGCTAGTGTTGTTTTTCAAACGTGAACTTGTAAAACATAATTTTGTTCGATAATTGCTAAACAACATAGAATCATAGATTTCAATGATAGCTTCTCAATTCACTAGACTGTTCCATGCATACTTTTACTGCTAGGAAAATATCCATTTTATTAGATGTCACTTTATTAACAAAATTGCTGATTAATAGTGGTCAAAAATATATAAAATTTCATTTTTATTGCACAAGAATCTACATCTTTCACTGCTGATTTTGATATTTCTTTCGGCCATTTTGTTAATTTCAAATTAACGTCATGAATTAATAGGGATTGAAGAGCTTAAATTTTGATTTAATTATACAGATTTACAACATCTTCACCCCCCATGTCCATGCTTCATTCTTTCTGTACTGTTGACTCCGAATGAATCTATGATATTGTTTTTGTTTTTTTAAAAATGTAGAATTTATTCAATGCTGTTGTTTAAATTTGTTGTTTGGCACTCTGGATTACAAAAGATAAGTAGCATCTATTAAGTCTTAAACGAATTATAAATCATGACCACTGTCTCTCACTAACATCAACATTTAGGTGGCTCTTGGCTGCCAAAGGCAGAATGCAGTTCAAAACATTTCACGGTGTTGCCATCTCCCCATTAGTTTCCAGGCTAATCCTGACAGTGCAAACTGTGCCTGCTCATTAACGAGAGTTCAATTGTTGGTTTTAGCATTTCCACCAAGTTTTCCATCATTTACACTCCTAAAATACTGAACGTTGGAGCTGCTGATAGTTCCCAACACCCATTTTGAAATCACCAGATAAGGCCACCATGTGAAAGCTACTCTGCGGCATTGTTTATACAGCACTGACATTCACAGAACCATTACAGGACAGAAAAGGGCATTTTTTAAAAAAAATACAAAAATGAACAATTTGATTAGATAATCACTGGTCCTCAGCTTTCCCCTGCTGTACCAACTCCCAAATGCCCAACATGCCATGGTTTGGATTTTGCAGTGGGCTTAGGGAAATCTGCCCCCGAGCACTTTTACACCTTCCAAGATGCAAACCCGACTCAAGTGCAACTTTGCCCAACACTTTTGTCCTTTCACAAAGAGATCAGGCTTTCAATACACACTACATTCCTCATGGACTCCGTCATGGCTTGCAATGCGGAGGCTGGCCGGTTAGAAGACTCACCTTTAATAGAGCAGCCCAACTCCCAACCTCATCTCAAGACTCCAACACCTAACCACTCCCAACCTCAAACCCATAATGCTCCATGCCATTTAAGATCACTCATGCAATCTCCATATTCCCCCCACCCCACCCGACATTGTTATCGGCACACTAATGAACAGCGCATCATCTTGCATCAAGAAAGGATGTTGCAGGCAATAAAGTCACTGATTATGAAATGTACTCCAATCATGATGTTGCACATATGATGAAACACACCACTAGATTCAGGATTACCATTTTCACCAAGAGATAATGTTCAGAAGGCAAATCAGGACAATTCCTCTGAGCCATGATCTGATCAGGCTGCTGTCAGCCAAAGGGAAAAAAAAACACATTTTAAAAAAAAAAGGTTAGAGGAAACGAAAACCACACACAACAAAGAGATGTGGAATTGCTTCCTGTGGATGGTGCGTAAAAGGTCAGGGAGATACAACCTCAAAACTGGACACAGATCCCTGCAGAGGAATCAAAGATCTGTAATGAGCGACAGTCACATGATGACCAGCCCGAATGGAGAGATGTTGAGGACGAATTGATGACTATTGAGATAATTATCTAACAGCACCATTCCTAGCACTTGTGCAGAGCTGAGAATAAGTGCTCTTTCAAGTCTGGAGAGTGCAGTTAAGAAAGATGGTAGTGCAAGTTAATTGTTAGTCCATACTTATGAATCGTGAGAACAAAGGGGGACATCTTCAGAGGAAGTTCCACTGTCACCAGATCTGACCAAGTCAGTACCCCAAATGTACACTTCAGAGACACTTGAATAATTAAAATGAGTGTCAATATATGTGCAAGTACTTTTCAAGGTTACCCAATTCCAGTAAATACAGAGCATATAACATGTGCAATTCTATTTAAAGGGGATCTTGTAATAATTGCAGCTTGTTTACCAGACGGATTAACATAGTTCTGAATATGTAAACAGTTTCTAATACATCACCACAGGAAGTGACGCATGGTAACATTCACCATAATCCCAGTTGGAGCATTATCAAACAGCAAATAACATATGGGGCTGAATTTTATTGATGCCTATGGTCTATTAATAGGTCTGGGGGTGGGGGAGCATGTACAACAAAGCAGCTGTCATTCTGTTGTCTTCTCTTCAACTACTGGATCTTTTCTAGAGTACGGCTAAAGACAGAATGCCTTTTATTTGACCTACTGAGGCATTAAGTGGATCTTATTGCAATAGAATGGCCTCATTCTGCCTCTGCTGCAAATTATTGGTCTCTTGGGGAAGACAGCTGTGAGCTGAATAGCCCAACAGCTTAAACTATGCAGGCTACTGTTGGATATGAAGGTGACATAGCCATAGATTTTGGGAGGGGGAGAGTCATCTCCTGAACAGAATTCAATATGGTATCCTCCTTTTATTACATATCTCTCTTGGAATCTCTAAAATGACTCCCACCTTACTGTGCTCTCAGCTGTGCCACCCAAAACCTCTGGAATTATCTTAACTTTTTTTTGTGTGGACTGGTTGTAGTCACAACAGTGGCTACCATTTTCTTTTAGCATAGCTGGGACTATGAGCTGTCAATCAAGCAAATTGACTGGTAGCTAGGGCAGGACCTGCTTCCAATTGGGACCAGTGGCTTTAAGCAGCTCCTAAAATTTCTGCATTATTCTTTTAGTAGTTGTGTTTCCATATAAACGCTTCAAAATTGGACCTCACTTCTGTACACTATGTCTGGAATACCTATACTCTATCTTCAACAGAATTGCTTGTTATACAGCTGCCTGTAATGAAGGTATATCACGGCATTGGTCATATGACCAGAGTAGGCCAACAAAGGCATTAGTACCATATAAAATTTCCAGCCAAACACACAGAATGGAGACCTTTAGGTATGCCATTACTTAAGTTGTAGGACTCTATGCCAACAGCAGCACCATCGCAAACTCACTTACATTTCAACAACACCACTTTAAAGCAGAGTCCATGCTAGTAGCAGCTCCGTGTTTAAAAATGGTGTAAGGTTCATTCAAACTAAGTTGATCGCACTTAATCCACAGTTAGAACTAAACATTATACCTATCATCTTCCGCATAGAAATCATTAAGGAAAATAATTACTTGCCACTAGCCAAGACTGTAGCAAAAATTAATCAAAAGAAGATAATTAGTAAGTGTTATAAGTGTTGAGGACTCACCCTTAGATGTATCCCATGTATTATTCTACATCTTTTAAAAAACGTCCTTGGAAAAAATGAAATCTAACTTTTAAAAGCCCAGCCGCTAAGTAACCTGTGTGCTGTGAGGGCAAAATAAAAACTTAGAAACAGAATACTCTATCTACTTTTGCACACAGAACACAAATCACCTGCAGGGCTTTGGAGAATTATTTCTTTCTTAAGAATGCACCATTAAAGAATGAATAACAATAAATAAGACAAAGCCTTTTCATCACAGTAATCACCTCTAGAATTACAATCCTTAGAAAACAGCGCGAGGTTGCAAAATCCTACCTGAAGTTACAAACTCTGGTATAATTGATTTAAAAATTACAATCCATATCTAAGTATACAACAGAGGATTTTACTCTTTGAAATGTGGTGGTACAAAGGCACTGCTTCAGAGAACGCTGATAATTATATTTCAGCCTTTTAAATCCATTGGCAACCTGATGTTTTGCTGGATCTCATAAATTAAGTAGCTGTATTTTATGTTAAAAGATAAGGAATAAATGTTGTGTCATTTGGCAGTAACGTAGTGGATCTAGCTTGACTTCAATATATACAGACAGTGTCCAAGTAACCTTGGCCAAAAATGGTCAGCTATGTAGTACCCAGGACACTAACTACTTTGGTGAGAGTTCAAGGAAATATAATCTTCAACTGCTCATGGTTAAGTGAAGACTAAACAGCTGAAGTGTGAAGCTAAAGCAAGTCATTATTAATTTATGGAGACAAGAACTGGAACCGAGAGAAAAAAAATTGCTGTTATATATTTGAAATCAGGTTGTGTGTGATGCTATCAAGGCCAGATTTGTTGCTCCCTACTAACTGAGCTCGGAGATGAAAAGATTTTGTTTCCTCTAATTGCTGAAGTCATTGCACCGATGGTATTCTCACAATGCTAGCAGGTACAATACGGTTAAAAATAGTCACATGCCAAACAAGTGCTATGACTGCATAAATAGAACTACTGCCAAAAACAGCATTAGTTTCATTTCCAATACTATAGTTGTTGCTCTGACCTGCATCCAAAGAAGTCCTTTTGCTCACTGTCTCTTATTAGTGCATTATTGTCACTGCTTGCATATAAATATTTATTAACATGGCATAAACAAATTTATTTACTGCTTACCTTTTCTCATTGGCAGCGAGCTAATTAAGAGGTTGGCCAAATACATGTGATAAAAATCGTGAAGGAGAACAGAACAGCAGAGAGGATGCCAACACTCAAAAATTATTTGCATTAAAAACGAAGAAATTTGAAGTCGTGAATTCAGATGGGAGTCATTTCACATAAAGGAGAATAGATGGAGTGAAGAGGATACCCAAGGAGGTCCATGAGCATAACCAGTACTAATTGATTACAAGCTTCATCCACTCTAACATGGGATTGGGAGGTCAAGATTCAGCAAGTATACTGCACATACAATCTCCTGCTGTCTCTCTGCAACATGACTGGGTCTGTATTCATCAGAATAATGAGCAATGTCAAAGCTTCATGACACTTCTTCCACGGTTCTCCTTGTCAGAGTGTTTCATGTCCGACTGAATGGAGTAGTATGGTAGAGTGTCACTTGTGAGTGACGTGAATGCTGACTGCCCACATTACTAAGGACCTGTCCTGTTGCTTTTTTCAGCAAGTGTGACTGACAGATCTAGCCACTTGCAGGGGCTACCCTTGCTGTAAATGCATTGCAAACAGGCACAGAGACGGAGAAGCAGATGTGTCAGCAAGGCTAGGACCACGTGCAACCTCTAATGGATGCTGACCAGCCTCCGCACTGAGGCTGCAGGGTGGGCAGGGAGATGCAGAACGGCTGGAGTCTATTGTTATCAATGCCATTTCCTCTGGATGAGTGAGGTGCAGACTGAGGTTGACCTGGGACAGAACTATGCCAACTGGAGTGGGTCCTGTGATCTGAAGGAACGAGTAGCAGTCATGGGGAGAGCTGCACAAGATCATTTTGTTGCAAGGAGCTACTGGAGACCTTTGTAGAATGTCTCAATCATCCCCCATGGATGTATTAACGTTGTTTCCAATACCATTTATGACAGATCACACCACTTCATCTTGTTTCCCCATGGCATCAGTGCTGCAGGTCCAGGTAATAGGCTCTGGCCATATAACTGGCTTCACCCTGTGCAGAGTGTGATAGAGCGTGCACATGTTGTGTTGAGAGGACATAACATAGCTGAATTCATCAACAGAAAAGAATTCCATTCTATCAACGTACATGTCACCTATGAACACTGGCACCACTTTTTAATAGGTTTGTGCCCAAATACTCTTGGAGCTGCCATGATGCCTATGTCCTTGAGAACTCTCATTTAAAAGTAATTTGATGAAAGTATATTCATACAATAATGACAGTGCAACTTTCATATTTAAAAATCATGCCACTGTAATGTGTTTAAGAACACTGAATTAGAACGGAGAACCAAAAGGACTTAATTAATGGAATAAAAAATGTAAATGCATTTTAAAAAGTATAAATTGGAGGGAACAATTCCATTAATTGAAGTGGTTGGAGAGGTTCAAGAAGCTTATTGCCACAGATGTCTCTGAAAGAAGAAGAATTCATACAGAAACGAAAATAATCACAACACAGTGCAGAAGCAAACAAAAAGATTTGACCATCAATTACTAGCTACAGATTCTCATCAATGCACTCTGACTCCCACTGAATAAATAAGTATCAAATCAAGACAAAACTAATTACTACTGGGTAAAATCATTAAATTTTCATTCTACTACTAAATACAATATATATTTGCATTAATTCATCGGTGAATCACAAGTGCAATTGTGAAATAAAGCTCTCATTAGCTTGCGTATTTGTTTTATAACACAATATGGCTGCATTTAGTAATAGGCATGATGGTCTTACCGTCGTATCTGTTACTCCAATTAATCTGTAGATTGAGTAGAGTTAGTCAAACACAATTGGATTAGGAAATGGATTGCCTATTGTCTAAATATAAAGCTAAATATGCTGACTGGATAACACATGAATTAGCCTCTGGGATTTGGAGATGTGAAATTTTGTACGCAGCCTAGTGACACTCAAAGGTTTCCTCTCCTTACTGACTGCAACCATTTTCACAAAATAGTGTCTGGCTGCAGTAGTTTACTGGCTATATTACTGCCTTTACGGAAACAGAGGGTAGTGGCAGAGCAACCCACTGAAATATCTTAAACTTCTGAACCACAATATTCATGAGCTCCACATGGTTTATGGAGATGAAGGTGGAACAGTCTGAAGAATGAGGTTATAGCAGATGTTTGCAATGGTGAAGAGAAGCCCAGGTTGCTTGCTTACTGACTTAATATCATCACATGCAACAGTCCAATACACCACGTCAGTGGAGCATAACAAACTTGAAGACAGTCCCCTCATCTTTCAGTTAGACACACTATAGCCTTCTGAATGCACAGTGTTCAACAAATTTCAAACCATGAACTCTGTGCCCTATTTTGTTCCCTTTTCTTACTCCAATTTATATTTCTTAAAGCCAGCAGCACATCCGTTGAAGACAGGTGTTTTATTTCTGTGGGTGAAATCATCTTCTCCGACTGGTGGTGGAAAGGACATTGAATTAGGTAGGGGTGGTGGTGGTGTCAGACCTGGACTCCCGTCTGTCCTAGCCTTTGAAAGGTCGTAATTCTAGGCAGGACAGCCAATGGTCACAGTTTACATCTCACTGCCAATTGAAGCCCTTAAGTGGCCAAGTAAGAGTAATTTGAGGGTCTTAGCCCACTGCTGCTGGGATTGCCCCAGGTCCAAATAGGACCATTAACATGCAGTGCGCACAACAGGTCAAATTGTGTGGGCCACTTTTCACCTTGGTCATGGGAGTTCCTTGATCAAAGGCAATGATCAATGGAGTGGACATCAGAACTTAGGAGTGCTTGTAATGAGGATCAATGTCCTACTCTTGCTTCTGACCTCCCTTTCCTCACAACTCCCCCTCCCACGTACTTATATGAAGCTTGGGTCCTCCAAAATCCTAGGATTCTGGTGTCTGTGGCTGAGTATCATTCCAGCAGCAACCACAGTCTACTCAGTGACTCCACTGGGCATTGGAGCCAATCTGATCACCCATCAGCCCTCACTAGGCCAGACCTCTGCCCTCAGGGTCCTGATTCCAGGGACAGCTGCAAGTGACCTCGCCACTGCCTGACACTGTGTAGTTTTGTTGACCTTTTATAAGGATGAGTGTGGGTTTCCCACCAGTTTTCCAGCTAACAGGCAAAAGCCCCAGTACCACAAGAAGATTCTGCTTTCAGTTCTTTTACAGCCCCATTTCTATTCCCTTTTGCCCCACAGGAATAAGTTTCTGCTACTCAATCCTTTCTGTCTTTCACCAACAGTGCTTTATGTGGTCCAGCCAGATCCAGTAATGAATGACTAAACCACTTATCCTCCATATCTATTCAAGATTGCATCCTTCCAGAAATCATAAAAATCACAGAATCACTATAGTGTGGATACAGGCCATTCAGTCGATCAAGTCCACACTGACATTCCAAAGAGCATCCCAACCCACTCTCACCACCAGTCCCTCCACACCACACCATGTATCAAGTTGTAGCCTACAGCTAAGAATAGTGATGGCTCAGGCTCCAATTGCCTTTCTATCACAATTGATCAGGAACATCTATCACACTTACCGCC
The DNA here is from genome assembly GCF_021869965.1 of Rhincodon typus. NCBI lineage: Eukaryota > Metazoa > Chordata > Chondrichthyes > Orectolobiformes > Rhincodontidae > Rhincodon > Rhincodon typus. The sequence continues at coordinate 115,121,734 of NC_063332.1, forward strand.
TACCATTAGCCTATGTTGTAAGGATTTACAACTGATGATCAAACATTTCAGCTGTAATATGAACACACCTTCCCTGGCGAGCAAGTCCTGGAATATAGGAAACTGGGAACTATGAGCAGGAATAGATCACGCAACTAGATCATGGAAGCGGGAGAAGGCCACTCAGCAGCCCTTCGAGCCTGCTCCACCATTCATTATAACCATTCATTATTCACTTTCCTTCACCACCCCTATTTTCCTTGAAATCTTTAATAAACGAATATCTATCAATCTGTGTGGAGTATATTTAATGGCAACTTATGTAGTCTTCCAGGGTAGAGGTTCACCATCCTCAAAGAAGAAATTTCTCCTCGTCTAAGTTCCATATGGCCTACTTCTTGTTCTGAACAGTTATCCAGGGCCTTGGTGGGACCACACCTGGAATACTGTGTGCAGTTTTGGTCTCCTTACCTAAAGAAAGGATATATTTGCCAGACAGTGGATGCAGCAGAGGTTCAGTAGGCTGTTACCAGGGATGGCAGGACTGTCCAATGAAGATTGGTTCAACTGGGCCTGTATTCACTACAAGGTGTAGAGCTGGATGAACACTGCAGGCCAAGCAGCATCAGAGGAGCAAGGCGGCTGACGTTTTGGGCCTAGACCCTTCTTCAGAAAAGACCTTCTGAAGAAGGGTCTAGGCCCGAAACGTCAGCCTTCCTGCTCCTCTGATGCTGCTTGGCCTGCTGTGTTCATCCAGCTCTACACCTGGTTATCTCAGATTCTCCAGCATCTGCAGTTCCTACTACCTCTGTATTCACTACAGTTTGGAAGGTTGAGAGCAGATCTGATTGAAATACCTAAAATTCTACACAGGGCCAGGCAGAATAGATGCAGGAGGAGGTTTTCCCGAGTAGGGAAGTTTAAAATCAGGATAGTCTCAGGATTTGGGATAGACCATTTAGAACGGAGATTTTCTTTTAATTCATTCAGGGGGTGAGGGCGTCACTGGCTAGGCCAGCATTTATTGCCCATCCCTAATGAGGAAACTGTGTTCACTTAATGGGTAGTAACCTTGTGAAATTCTCTATCACAGAAGGTTAAGAACCAAGTTACTGAATATATTCAAGAAAGATCTAGACTTTAATATTTTAAAGGCATCAAACAGTGTGGGGAGTAAGTAGAAATATGACAAAATCATTGGGCATGGGTTCAAAGAGCTGAGTGGCCTACTCCTGGTCCTCGTTTCCATGTTTCTAATCTGACAGAAGCAATAAGAAATCAGTAATAACACTAAAGCTGTGATATTTTACTTTAATATCGAATCATTATCAGAAGGTCATCTGGCTTTTTAAATCAGATACACAAGTGAGCTTTTAAAGTCACGGTGAAAGTTTGAAAGAATCATCAACAAAATACAGAATACATCTTTCGATGTTGATCTGACCCAGACCTCAATTGTCATTATAATTCTATTTTTTTTTAGTGTGCAAAGTCAGTTAAATATTAAAATTAGGTATTCCACTTCTAAATATACTCTTGGTATTCCTTTCAGTCTTTGTGTACAACAAAATTCATTTTAAAGCACCATTTAAACGTACTTCCAGGTATGCCTGTAGGTGGTGCTATAATAGGGACTCCTACTGTAATTAAATGTTCTGCCAGTTCTTTGTTTCTGAATTAATGTTACATGACTGACTCCCACGCACTAAGTGTAATTTAATCTAATGCTGTGCCTGTGACAAAGGAGCAGATGCAGTAATTGCCAAAGAAAATGAAACATCCAAACTATTTCTTGTGCCCCCTGGGAAGAGTACTCAGATGCCTTTTTCCAGTATAACACTGTTAATGATTACCAGTCAAGCTTTCCCTTAAGGCCTGTGCTACATCCCTTCACAAATCCCCTTTCATTGTCTCCTTCCTTTAATATACTGAATTACTCCTCTGTACTGATGTGCATCTCTCAGCTTTTCCACACCTTTCCTATTAAAATACGTTGGTTGGTTAAGGTTTCATCTTACCTAGGCCTGCAAACCTCCCAGATCAGAACATAACAGGATTTTACTCCCTGGCTGTCAGTACCCTTCTGTCACAATTCATCCAAATGCAAACTGGCTTATATCATTTGGAATTAAGACAAATCCCTGCACCAAAGCAATCTACTTTCTTTTTGGACAGTTATCAACTTTGAATGATTGCTAATAAATTGTGTTTGCTTCTCATTGGACCTGTGTTGTCTGAAGTTGTCTCGAGTTACTCTCTAAATCTCCTGTCCACAGTGTCCACTCGTTGCTATTTTCCTTCTAATTTGCCATTTCATACTTTATTTTCATCTAAACAGATCTTAGCATCTCATTACCCCTGCTCCCGTTGTATCTGTGGTCCCCCTCCATCTCACACCCATGACTGATAGCCTTCACTCATCCCAAAGCAGGCCATCAATGCAGCAAAGGGTAGGGTCATGCACAGGGGCTCTCTGTTAGATGTTCAGTTTCACAGTCTTAGTGAGATGCAGTATAATCTCAGCAGAACACAGGCTTTATCACTGAAGTTTCAGAGATGCATACCGCTATTCCATTGGAAGTAGATATTTTTGACAGATTGAAAAATTAAAAATTATTGACTTTACTGCAGACAGATTATTAGTTAGCAATGTTGTTTCGAAACAAATTCGAATTGGTAGCCCCATTTTGATCAGAATGTTATTCTCAAACACAAGTTGCTTGCACCACGCAGATATCTTATGCTTAGAGGAAATTAGATAGAGGCAAAAGGAGTGTGCAGGTTTCACCTTCTCATTAAATTTTACATTTTACCTGAAATTTTTTTTTTGAACAGAAATTTTTCTCCTATTGCTCTAGATCTACCCTCTCAGGTTGGGGAATTTGAGATCCTGCGAGATCATGTTGAATGTACATCCAAAGACACTGAATGAGACTCACTCATTCCCTATTGAAAGGGAGGGGCCTGTTGCCCATGTCAGTTTCCTGAGCTGGTCTAATTTGAATGAACCTGGTAAGCTGCCAACACCAAGTGAATCCCTGATAAGCAGCTCACCATTAGGAGAAGGCCATTGGCTGCGATGGCTAGTGCTTCATACTGATGCATTTCAGAAGGAAAGTGTCTTATACAGGGATGGATAGCAGGTTGAAAGCATATGTAGCAGAAGGCAAAGTGTCAAATCCAAAGTGGATTAGAGCCCACAGCTCCTCCGAAAAGGAGGTCTCAGAAAATACGCCTGCTATTCACATTATCCCAAGAAACGTGCAAAAAAAAAAAAAAAGGTTCTGACCATGACTGCCTTGATATGACTCCCCTTCTTATGATCATCTGTATGTTCATATGAATTAGGACCAGAAGTAGGTCATGTGACTCTCAAGCCTGCTCTGCCATTCAATGAGATCATGGCTGATCTATATGTGCTCCGAATTCCACATTCCCATTTACCCAGTATAACCTTTGATTCCCTTGCCTAACAGGAATCTGTCTACCTTCACCTTAAAAAGATTCAGTAGCCTTGCTTTCACAGCCTTCTGAGGCAGACAGTTCCAAAGTCTCACAATCCTTTGACAGAGAACAAAAAAAAATCCCTCATCTCTGCCCTTAAAAACAATCTCTATTTCTAAAGCTACACCTCTTAGTCCTCCTCACTTACCACATGTACCGTGGCAAGATTGTTCAGTATCTTAGAAACTTAAAACAAACCACCTACTACTCTTTTAAAATGTAGTAGACAGCCCAGTCAGTCTAATCTTTCTTCTTAAGACAACTCATTCTTCCAAGTATCAATCTACTAAATCTCCTCTGAACTGCCTCCAATGCAAATATGCCTTCCCTGAAATAGGGAGACCAAAGTTGTGCACATTGTTTGAGGTACAACTTTCATCATTGCTGTGTGACTGAAGCATAACTTCCTTCCTGTATGTTCAATCCCTTTCATAATAAAGGACAGCATTCCATTAGTCTTCTTAGTCATTTGCTATACCTGCTTACTAATGTTTTGAAACTTGTGCACTAAAACACTCTCTGTACCATGGAATTCTGTAGCCATTCTTGGTTTCAGTGATTATTTTATTCTTCCTGCCAAAGTGAACAATGTCACTTTCCAATATTAAACTCCATCTGCCATATTTTTGCCCACTCTTAACCAATCTATATTGGCTGCATATTTGTTGTGTCATCAACACAACTTACCTGTATACCTATCGGTGTCATCTTTAAATCTAGCTCTCAGGCCCTTGTTCCCCTCTCTTAAGTCATTGATGTAAATTGGAATAAGTTGAGTGACCCGCACATATCCGTGTGCAACTTATCACATTCTGCCAATTTGAAAAAAAAAAGACCTGTTTACATCTACTCTTTGTTTTCTGCAAGCCAGCCAATCTTCTATGTTAGTGTGCTACCCCCAATCCTTTGCTGCTTTACACAATAACCTTTTACGTACCAACTTATCAAATACCTTCTGGAAATTCAAGTACATGGCTCTTCATTTCTTCAATGCCTACTTTGCAAATCCCTACATATCATTCTTGCTGGTTGTGCAGCCCTGATTGACGCTACTTGAAGATCACTAATACCAATCCTCTACATTTAAGTCCCTTGGTTCTCCAAAAGTTAGGAGGGAATGCTCCACTACATATATTTTCTGCTTGCAATCACAAATCTCTCCCCGACTTGATCAGATGTTTTTCTCTGTCATTAAGCACACGATATCAATTTACTTCATTAAAATGACATATATTAACCAATTCCACTCAACCAACAGGTGAATTTGACACCCAAGAAATGTATGAGACCAAAGCAGATTCTGTCCATATGCAGACATAAAACAAAGACTTACATTTATATTGTGCCTTTTAACAAGCAATTGATACCAAGATGCTTTACTGCCAATAATATTTTTAAAGTGTACAAAATGTAATGAAGGAAACAAAAGAAGCTAATTTTCAGTCAGCAAGCTGCTGTAAACAGCAAATGCAATAAAAATCAGATTGTCCTTTGTTTGTATTTTTGAGGACGAAATATTGCCCAGGACACTGGAGGCAACTCCTCTGCTCTTCTTTGAAAGGGTGCCATGGAATCTTTTACACTCACCCAATGGGGTAGACAGGGCTTCTGTTTTACATCTCATCCAAAGGACAGTGTCCCCACGGTCCTGGCACATCAACCTTGATTGTTGCCCTTCAGTCTGGAGCAGGACTCTACCCCCAACCTTCACACTCAGACACAAGAGTGCTACCAACCCGGCCCCAGCTTGAACTGATGCAGATCAATGGGAAATGGGTCTATTCTTGTTCCTGGCAGAAAGGGGGGCTCTTCAGGCTGGCACAACTGGATTTTCAATGTTTTCTAGTGCTTGCAGTCTCCTGGCAGAATCTCAGCTCAAAATTGTTGTAGCAATTGGAACAAGGTCAGCCTGGTGTACCTCACTGAACATGAGTTCCCCGATTGGGGCTGCTAACCTGGTCGAATCAGGGAGCCCTAGCTGACAGATATAAACAGAGTGGCAGAGGTTCTGTTCACTCTAGGAGCCAGTTCTAAGCTAGAAGGGTCAGTTTCATGGACTACGCATGTGTAATAGAGGGTGACTCGGTGACAGGATACCGGCATTTGTGGAGCTATTTCACAGCTGTGGAATTTTTTTGGTCTCTCTTATCCAATCTCTACCCCTAGTCTGTTTCTCAGCCTCTCCCTGACTGACTGTACCTCAGTAAGTCTCTTTCCTTCACTACAATTTGTTTTCTAGGTTTGTAGAACACAAACTAGTAAAAATATACCATTAAAGGAAATGTTCATTCAATCTTTCTCTGTCACTTACGCACACTTTGTCTTTCATCATTCTACGAGAAAGATTGAATGTAAATCTTACACTTCAGCACCATCCTGTTTGCTTTCCCCATGCTATGAACTAACCTGCAGTGAGGTTAGACATCTAATTTGCCAAAATTTGAAGCACACAGACTGAATGAAAAAGTTAATCTGCATCTGAAGCCTCATAATGCTGTCAATTTGGTGATCATCCTCTTCTCGAACCAAACGTCAATCATTCATCGCTGTTGCAAAAACACATCAGATTATCATTTCCTAATACATTGTGACATATGAAGCCGTCAACAACCTTTTTATTTAGTTTTATTTTATCTGTCAAAAGGTTCAGACACTAGACTAAGCTTCCACTATGGCTCGTGGCTCTCGGGAATGACAGTGCCTACCAAAATGGGCCCAACTCCATGAAATTAGTAGCCAGTCTAAAATGCCCTATTGACTGGTAGTTGAGTAGGCATGGGTGGAATTGCTGGGTGTTGGGGGCTTCCACCGCAATGTTATCCCATGGCCAGAAAAATCCCACTCATCTGGAATGGGGTTTGGAATCCCAGAATTGGGTCCCCTTATCCTACCATTGTTATATCTGATCTGCCTCTGTCATGACATAAAAGAGGTTTTAAACTCTGGGCCTAGAAATCTCACCTAATAAGAAAACCTAGTGACTTAAAAAAAAAAGCATGTTATGGGAGCTTAGAGATCAAAAAGGCATAATCAGGGAACAATATTTAACCAGAAAAATAGCAATTGTTGTGTCACACAGTGTTACACCTTCAATAATGAGAATTCCCATAATCACGCAACTAGAAAGAATAGCAAGTAATACATTGCTATTACTTGGGTTTTCAGAAACAATACCCTTGCAAACCAAATTCACTGTACAATACTTGAGAATCAACCTTTGTGGAATGCAATTTTGATTTTTTGTGTTGATTTGATTTATTATTGTCACATACACTGAGATATGAAGAAAAGTATTGTTTTGCGTGCAAATCAGACAAATCATACTTTCCATAAGTACATCAGGGAATAGAACAGAATGCAGAAAGTTATACAGAAGGTACAAAGTAAGTTAGGTTCTGCTTCAATCTTGACTTTATCTTAATGGAGTCATTGGGTGGTAATTAGTGAATATTGCTGAAAAAAAAGACTGTCAAAGCTTTTCATCTTAAACTCTTCAGGGAAACTCACAATAGTTCCAATTTAAGGGAAAAGCAAACATTTATTCTGCATGAGAGGAGAGTGCTGATTGTTTGACAAGTAGACTCTGACAGGTACAGGCATTGCCATGGAGAATACACCCATTAATGCTAATTGACAGTTCACAGTCAGGTTTTGTTTAAATTTTAAACCAGACAGGTTAACTCTGTTGGTCAAGGCATCACCCCAAGGAATGTATCAGCAAATAGCTATCACTCATTTTATTGAGTTGAAATATGCACCTGCATTTACGTATTCTCTGTCTGCAAAGAACTGGGCCCTGTGCATTTATATATGTAGCAAGCACATCACACTGTGAGCCCAAGTGACAACACTAAATTTATTTTAATATATTTGAGAAAAAGGTGCCTTCAAAAAATGCCATTATGCATTTAGGACATCAAATATATACGAGTTCACTTGCGAACTCCAGTTCAAAGCATTGTCGTCAGACAATGAAGTAAAATATGCTAGCACAGGTTTATTGCATCTGGATAGTATTATCTGTGCTGGTTGTAGGCTTGATCTTATGCAGACAAGGTCCATGCAAACATGAAACATTCGGCTTTGAAGCATTTGAAATGTCTCATAATTTGTCCATAATAGTGTCTGACCTTCTTTTGCTGATGGGCTACCTTCTCAAAAGAGGATAAGTAATTTGACTACATAAGCAGTCACTTGAGCCACATTGTATTAACATGAACATTAGACTCACGTCAGATATATCTGTTTCAAATCATTTGAAAGAAGCCAGGACGCAAATGTTCAATCACGATGCGACCTTTAAGCGGAGGCAAGCACAACATCTGTCAGCTCTAAGTAAGATACTTGTAGACAGAAATTGCTCACATATATCATTGTTGGTTGTCTAGTTGTCTTTTCTGCATTAGGTGTGGTACTTTGATCATATCAAAATATATTGTCAGTGCTAATGTCATTTTGCTTTTGAGATAATTTATGGCTCCTGTAATTCAATATCCAGCAAAGTGGCAATTTGCAGATCAGCAAACTTTAGGTTGGAGTACATGCATACTAGTTAGCCAAGTAAGATCTTGAAGTGAATAGAGAAGCAGCAAAAACAGAAATTGCTAGAAAAGCTCAGCAGGTCTGGCAGTAGCAGTTCTGAGGAAGGTTCACTTGGCCAGAAACGTTAACTCTGATTTCTCTCCACAGATGCTGCCAGAACCACTGAACTTTCCAGCGATTTCCATTGTTCCTGATTTCCAGCATCCACAAGCCGTTCGGGTTTTATTTTGAATAAAAAAGTACTCTGGTGTTCAATGAAACATCAATTGCTCTAGATGTTCAACATACATAATCACACGTTCAAGAAATGTTCATATTTTCATTATGAATAGTGTGTACTTAGGAGGAAGACGTTATGTCATATAAAATAAAATTCTTGGACAAAAATAACAGTTTTGCACTTTTACTGGAATGAAATATTTTAGAAGTCCAGGCGACTCCAACTTTCTCCGCATCTCTTTGCTCAGCTGCATACACACTGTTTGAATTTTCATGTTCTGCGCTTGCTAAACATTGTATTCACATCATTTTCTGAATCAGGTATTACTGGTAGCAATTCCTCATGACTGGTTAGAATTTATTGGCCCAGATTGTAGAGAAGTTGTGATGACTTGTGAGGTAGAAACAAAATTTGGAGTTCTCACCTTCCTTTCTGATAGGTCATGTTTATGCTGGTGGCGAAAGGGGCACTTCATGAATTGCATGGATGGGAAACCCAAACTGAGCACAGCCATCAGATTTGTTTGCTGAGCATAAACACAGCTTTACTAGTGTTGCTTGAACAGCCCTCAACTGCAATTGGGAACCATGAATTTTTGAAAGAGATATAAACGGTTAAGGGGGAATTTAAAGTCATTTCCCATGATCTGAAGCAATTTAAATCCAGAGCCCATTAAATTTTGAAAATTAAACCTGAGGCTTTCATTTAGGGTAGATGAAAATTTGTTGCTGGAGTGCATTTGATGACAGAACATCTGGTGCAGCACAGAAAAAAAAAAAACAAAAGTAGCCATTTGTTTATTGAAATTTCAGTTGTATTGTTTAGAGTTCGGAGTTTGATTTTATTATAGTCAAGCTCATTGTGAATGCTTGGCTAGGTTCCAAAAGTCCAAAGCAGTTATTACATCAGGGTGCTGTATGGATAATTTAATTGACAACTAATTAATCACTAGATAGTAAAACTATATTTAAATATGGTAAGTGAAATAAATGCTTGATTTTAGGAACTGATTTACGATTTCAGGAGTTGTACATATTTTAAATGAATTCCATGAAGGTGAACTTTTATTTTTAAATAATCAAGGAAGATTGAAAGTGAACTATGTTGGATTTTTCAGTAAAGGAGTCATGGTGGTAGAATATAGGTATGAGTTTAGTGAGGTGGTATAGGGAATTTGAGGGAGCATGGGTGATAATGGGGGAATATGGAGGTCGTATGAGAGCACTGAGGTGACATGAGTGCATGGGGGAAATGAGGGGGTATGGGGTTTGGTTGCAGAGCTAAGAGCAGGGAAGGCTATGGTATCAAAACAATTCAACTGTAGGTTTAGAGAACAGAGATGATCCTTCTAAATAGCTTGCCTTAAATGGTCATCCACCTCCAAACTACTCTCAGGAGATGGCAAGACCAATTTAATCCCAACCCATATCTTCAAAAAATGAAAATGTTGGGTGGGGCCTTTTAAAGAAGCCATCAAGGTCCCTGACAGGACCTTCCTGCATCCTCCATGCAATTCTGGTCTATTATTTCTTTTATACCTCATAAATCAGTGACCTACAGAATATCAATTAACATTTCAGCAGAACTGCAAAAGTAATGTTTGCAAGCAGCAAAGCTGGGGTAGAGTCCGAACACTTCATGACAGGGGCCTGTAATGCCAAACCAATACTGGGGCCAAGCCATATCATTGGGAAAAGTATGGTTAAGGAATTTTTGCACATCATGAATTCCAACCATTTATCTATTCTTTCCTTGGAATCTAAAGCCCCTCAGTCCTGCAACATTGTTCTAGTCATGTGTTTTCCAGTCTCACCTTCCTATTTTTGTCTTCACCCACATGTGGCATTGGGAGTTAGTGGAGATGACTATTTTTAAAGGCCATATTTATGGATTTTCTGCCCAGCTCCCCAAATTCTGATTGCAGAACTGGATTCCTCATCTTCTGTATGTTGTTGGTTCCAACATGAATGACGTCTTCTGGCTGGTCACACCACCCCACAAGAGAGTGTCCCACAGCTGTTCTATGACATCAAAGACTTCAGCATCAGGGAAGCAATATATCATCCTGGATTCAAGTTGAGGGACACAGAAATGCCTGTCTGCTCCCTGAATTAAAGAATCCCCAGTAGTACTGCCTTCCTACCCTTCTTGCTTTCTCCTTGTACAGGCTTGATGCTTGCTGCACACTTCCAAGGAACCAATGCCCTTGCCAGTATCCAGATTGGAAAACGAATTGGCAAGTGTTCCTGCACTACTTCAATGTTCACCCATTCCCCATCTGCCTGCTAGCCCCTAACATGTGGTGTGACCACCTCTTAACATGCTACGCATGTTATTCTTTGCCTCATGGACGTAGCTCTGAAATTGAAGAGCTACAGCAGTACCTAGGGCGAGGGGAGGTTGCTGATAGCATTTGCATTCAGTAAATAGATTCAGCAATCTTCTTCAATAGATTCAGTACCCGCTTTCACAATGATTGGCTCAGGAACTGAGAGGTGGGATAAAGATGCCATCGCTCAGTTAAAAAGACAAAGCAAAGCCTGCAGGAAATTTCCCAAAGCTCTACTGGTGCCAACACTTCAGCAGGGCCTGCATGTTGAAAATTCCACCCTTTGTGTTCTCACGACAGTCTACATGCTCAGTCAGTTTTTCATCATTAACAAACCAGGATACATTACACTCAGTCTCTTTATCTAGGTCATTAACATAAATTGCAAATAACAGAGGCTCAATTATTTATCCATACAGCATGCAACTAGCCTGTCTCCCTGAAAATGACCCATTTATTTTTGCTCTCTGTTAATCAACTTTCCATCTATGCTAATATATCACCATATTCTCATGGGCCCTCATTTTGTGTAAGACCTATCCAATGAATTTTGAAATTCATTAATATACTACAGCTACTAATTCCCAGTTACACCCTCAAAAAAAAAAGCTCCATTAGACTTGTCAAACATGATTTTCCTTCCATAAAACTATGTTGACATTACTTAATTATGTTATGACTTTCTAAGTGCCCTATAACTATTTCATAATGATGAATCCCAGCATTTTCATGATGACCAGATAGCCCATAGCTCCCTGATAACCTTCTTACCATCTTTTTAAATATAGTAGTGTTACATTCACTTATTTCTAATCTGCTGGGACTATTCCAGAATCAAGAGAATTTTGGAAGGTCAATCAGTTCATCAACTATTTCTTTATGTGCCTCCACAGCACTTGAAGATGTAGGCCAGCAGTTCCAGGGGATTGCTGACTTTTAGTCCCAGTAATTTCTCTGTTCCTTGTTCTTGCCTAATATTAATTACTTTATGTTTCTTCCTTTCATTAGACCTTTAGTTCCCCTTTATTCCTGGTACCCGTGTTTTTTTTTCCCACCTCACCGTGAAGACAGATTTTAAAAACTTGTCTTATATCTCAGCCATTTCTTGATCACCAATTTCTCCTATCTCAGCTGTCAAGCAATCCACCCGTTTCTCAGAATCCTCTACATTTTTAAAAAAACCTAGAAGCTCTTGCTATCAGTTTACATATTGCTTTCCAGTTAACTCTTACATTGTATTTTTCCTCTTTTAAAAAAGTGATCCTTTACTTAATAAAATTCTCCCACTCATTAAGCATACTATTCTTCTTGGTAATATTAAAAGTCTCTTTGAATCTAATGCTTTCCTAATCTCTTTAGCTCACCACGGATGAAGCTGTGAAACTCTACTTAAGTTTTCTTCAACGAAATGCAAATCTGTTGCAATTGCTTATCACACATTTTTTAAAAATTGCAATTCTCTTAAGTATGAGAGGAAATGTTTTAGCTTTACAATTAGATTTATGGTTTGATACTTGATTCTTGAACTCAATGTGAAAATTTTATTGCAATATGACCAGACTTCCTTGGAAAATTCCTGTCGGATTATGCACTAACCACGTATCACCACAAGACAACAGTCAAGATAGTAGCAAGGCATAAAATAGTCTCTTCACTGATTAATGCATCATAGAACCAAATCGAGGAACACTCAATTGCAACTTCTGGGCTAAGGTCTTAATTATAAAAGGGGAGAACGAACGAATGGATGAACAAATGATGACTTTTCATGGCCCCAAATGACACGGGGAATAGCAAATGATTCCATCAACGTACAAGAGGATCTGGGATTGTTGGTAGCACACCTTAGAAGTCTGCAGCTGGTACCCTGAAGCTATGAAGTAATGCTATAATATCCTTGACTATTCTCATCTTCTGGCTTCATTTCAAGGACTGCCCTCTGCAACGAGGGCTGATGACTCCTGTACATACCCCTAACTCAGGCCATGTATAGGTACAATGCAGCCCAATTCAACCATAGCAATTGTGCAGCAAGTGATAGATCTGCTGAATTTGAAAGGTCATATGCTTGGATTAGTATGTTGGAGCCTGGCAGTACCCTCCATACAGGGAGTGTTGCATAATCCAGACAAAGAGGGCATGTGATGCAAGCTGAAGAGCTGGGACAGCAGCAGTAGTTTACTGATGAGGAAGCCATTGAGCAGGAGGAGCATCACCTTCTACTTGATATGGTGCTTCAAAGTCAGGTACAACAAGCTAGTCATGACTTCAAGTCATGGAATCATAGAATCCCTACGGTGTGGAGCAGCGCATTCAGCCCATCGAGTTCACACCAACCATCCAAGGAGCATCCCACCCCAGTCTCTGTAACCCCGCATCTCCCATGGCTAATCCACTGAGCCTGCACATCGCTGGACACTATTGACAATTTCCCATGGCCAATCTAACCTGCACACATCTTTAGACTGTGGGAGCAAACCAGAACACATGGAGGAAACGCACAGAGACACAGGCAGAATATGCAAACTCCACGCAGTCATCCGAGGGAGGAACTGAACCCAGGTCCCCAGTGCTGTGAAGCAGTAAGGCTAACCAGTTTGCGTAAAAAGTTGCCCCTCATGTCTTTTCTGAATCTTTCTCCTCTCACCTTAAAAATATGCCCCCTATTCTTGAAATCCCCCAAGATAGTGAAAAGACACCTTCCACTCACCTTATCTATACCCCTCAAGATTTTATGAACCTCCACAAGGTCAACTCTCAACCTCTCACATGCCAGTGAAAAAATTCCCAGCCTATCCAGCCCCTCCATTCCCGGCAATATCCTGGTATATCTTTTCTGAACCCTCAAGCTTAAATGGTTCCAGTCGATGAGAGCTGGGTCAGTGATCATTCAATAACTAAAATTATTGATGCTCAAAAGAAAAAAAAAAAAAACACCACAAAACACAAGTTATCCTTGTTTGATACCAGAAACAAATGCAGATTTTGTTTGTTCGTTCTTGGCTTTTGCTGTTGTCAAATAAAACATTTTGAACTGTTTGAAGGCTTTTCAGCATGTGATGCTGCCACATTAAAACAATGATGAGATGTTCTACTACATCTGGCATTGGGGAAAAAACAGAACTCCTTCAGACAGGGTTTGAAGAGGACTAGTAGCCCTGTGTAGTTTGATTCTAGCTGCTGTAGTTACTATTATAGTCAAAGCAGATGGTGTAAAATAGCAAGACATTTACCAACATGAATTACTTTTTAAATGAAGTATTGCCCATGCCCCCATATGTGTTTTTTTTTTGTTCCCCTTCCATTATGCACGTAGTGAAGGACATCTCCTGGCTAGCAGAGCTTAACCATTGCTGAGTGGATGATAAAGCGAGCAGGGCACCTTAAAAGTGTGGCACATACATAAATGAGGTGGGTTGTAAAGAATTCAGTTAGTGATCATGGAAAGAATCCCTCCATAAAACAACCCAAATTTGACACTTAACCCATGGTGTTTGTTGAAGCTGATCTGATCATTGACTTTTGTACAGTGCTTGACTGCTTTTTAATTCTGTGGGTGGAGCTTGTGAATCAAGTGACTAACTGCTGACTTTAGACATGCTGCTCCTAGCTGTGGCTACAATGTACACTTTAAATTGTTTCACAATATTTTAGAACTATATCTGTGTTACTCTGAATGAAATAGGCTACACACCCACTTAACCCAAACTTAACAGTGTATGTAAACTCAGGTCATGTTGCAACACAGTGCAAAATTCTGTAACTGTCTCCCTGGAGAGGCATAATCTTTTCCTATACTATCTCTCCAACATTCACAATTTCTGTATTAGCTCTGTGTGCTGGAAGCTTGTCATGGTGATCCCTCTTGTTGTGGCTACTCCACTAATTCCTATGCTGCCTGGTGTTTGTGCACAGTGTTGATCCCTCCAGCATTCAAGACTAAAAAGGTTACAGAGTGACTTATTTCCTTTGTGCAAAAACTTTCCCTTTTTCTTTCAAAGCAGGCTCTGATGTGCCCTTTCCTTCAGGACACAGATGCAATGACACTGTAACGGTGACTATTCTGTCCCTAGGCTTTGCATTTGCACATTTAACCTTTGGAACCAGCATTTATCCTTCGTCACTTGCTAACTCAGACTCTGTCCCTCAGAGTACCAGATTATCAAGATTAAATGCCATAAAAACTCTCCAAAGACGATGCAACTCCGTGACTCACTCCCTGCAAGTCAAAGAGCTCTCACCTGTACGAGTCAGGTTTGACGACAATCGAATTCATCAGGGTTCAAAGGTCAAGTTAAAAAGGCATGGGAGATGCACATCAGTTCTATTTAATGGGGGAGGCTACATTAAATCCAGTTGAATTACATATATGTGTCAAATTGGTTGAGGTTAAATGTGCCAGAGTAAATTTCCTACTCAGTTACATTCCCATTCCCAACACATTCGGTAGCAGTTTACTCACTGACAAGTCTCTGTGATCGAGTTCAACTACCATATTGCCCAATCAAGTGTACTCCACAAAATCCAGCCCAGGCACATTTGTGGGATAAAATTGGATATAGGCAGAAACAGTGAGTGTGTTACATCAGCCTCCTTATACACAATGCCTGTTCTATTGACTTAATAGAATGGAGAGTCAAGTGCCACAAAAGACAAATGCCACCTGTTTGACATCTTCTCCCAGGTCTGATTTTACTCAGAATTCAGAATTGAGTTCGTTTGCCAAAACACATCAGAAAATCTAATGCAGGTCTATGGGATTGTATCAAATTTCCTCTCCATTGGAGAGTTATAAACACTGCAGTTATGTTTACTGACTAATCTTAAACTGGATGGCAATATTCTGCAATTCTTGCAACAGATTTAATTGCAGAATGTGAGTCGTTAAATCTTATTCCATATTGTCCATTCTCAGTGACTGGGGCATCAACTTACATGTAGCCTGCTCATGTTCCGTTAACAGAATTCTATTTATTTTCTGTTATGTATATACTTTAGTGCAATGAGTCTCATAGGATCATACTGCAACAGAGAAGCAATAGGGCAGATTTTAATAATTCTTACAGCAAGCTTGCAGGTTCACAAACTATGTTTACTAGATTTGCACAAGATGTTAAAAAGGCCTTGCAAGATATCATTTAAAATTAGATTTTACAAATTATCATAACTATCATTATGATGAATAGGGAACCCCTGTGGTGACTGAATTTCCAATACACACCACTATAGCTTAAATTTGTAAGCCCACATTAAAATTATAGAATAGTTAATAATCTCTTCTTCAGATCCATACTATAACCAGCATGATATTAAAAGAGTCACTTATGACAGAGTACAGGAGCAAGGAGACAATGTTGAACTTGGATAAGAAAACTTGTTAGACCTCGCTGGATTATTGTGTAATTTGTAGACACCACATTATTGGAAAGATGTGGAGTGCATTGGTGATTTACAAGAATCGTTTCAGGAATGAGAAACTTTAGCTTTGAGAATACATTGAAGAAGTTGAGACAATTCTCCTTGGAAAGGAGGTGGCTGAATGGAGACAGGTTTTCAAAATCATGAGCAGGCCAGACAGTAGATAGGGAGGATCTTTTGTTTCTTTTACAAGTGAAAACAAACAAACGAGGGGCACTGATGCTGTGCAATTGAAACAAGGGTGATGGGAGATTTAAAAACCTTTTGCACACAGTGCATAGTGAGGCTATGAAATGCCTCCACTACATTTCCAGGCAGTGGAAGTTAATTGAGGTGTTCAAGGTGGCATTAGATGATTATTTT
This sequence comes from Rhincodon typus, assembly GCF_021869965.1. NCBI lineage: Eukaryota > Metazoa > Chordata > Chondrichthyes > Orectolobiformes > Rhincodontidae > Rhincodon > Rhincodon typus. The sequence goes on from NC_063332.1 coordinate 115,138,089, forward strand.
GATAGAACTAGTGTGGAGAAAAGGCAGAAGGTTGGCATAAGATACAGAGGGCTGAAAGGCCTTCTGCACTGCAACAGTTCTGGGATTCTAGGAGGTAACTGAAGAGGCATTTGATAGTGGGTGAATAACTTTTGTTTCCCCCCACTGCCTTCTCCAAAGTTATCTGGAATCAGTGCCTTAGACATAGGCAAGAACAGGATTTAGCTTTCCCCTGTTCAGCTCCATGTGCTGGTCAAAAACAAAAAGAATCTATTAGATTTCACAAGCTTCTAGGTACTAGCTTTTTTGGGGAAGAGTGAGATTTTTTTCTATCGAGTATTTTCATCCAATCCTACTAACATTCCTCACAATCCCTGCTGCTGGTTTTTGCTAACCATTTTACATAAATATCCCTGGTCCTAGAAGTTCAGATGGGCTAGACCACTTTGCTTACTTTATATTGAAATATAATACATCAAAAATTTCTTCTTTTTTAAAAAAAAAGGCAGGGGTGGATTGATTCTTGTTAATCAGGGGAAATCAAAGGTTTTTGGAAGTTGATGGAAATGTGGGATTCGAAACCCAAAACAGATTAGCCAAGCTCCTATTGAATGGTAGAGCAGGCTCAAGGGGCTGACTCTTGCTCCAAACAGATATGGAGGCTAGCGTCGATAGGCTGGCTATAGGCAGTCCCATCATACCATTGCTGCAGCAGCTGAGCTGGAATTGCACATCTTTAGACCTCATATTAAAAAAGGGCCCTTGTCCTTCCCAGGAGAGCAGACTTATTTGTTTATCCATTTTGTAAGTTTGCTTTTGAAATATAAATTGAATTTTAGTGGCACAATGCCAGGACTTAAAAAGCTTTTCCTTTTCCAAGTTTATGTAAAAAGAAACCCTTTCACAGCACGTGGAAGGCAACGGTCTAGTGATATTACCTCTGGACTGTTAACCCAGAGACTCAACTAATATTCGGGCGGGCAGGGGGCTGGGGGCTGGGTTCAAAACCCTTCATGGCAGGTGGTGGAATTTGTATTCAATAATAGTTTGGAGATGGATGGACGGACAGACGGATGATTTAAAAAAAAAAACTCAAGCTCATAAAAACACTTAAAACGTCAATACGGCAATGTTTGAGACTAGGGAGGTGAACGAGAGGCAGCTGCAAGTAGGCAGGTTTAGTGAAGCCAGAGGAAACACTGCTGCCTCTCCTAACTCCATGTGTTCGCTTCCAACATTTAATCTGCAACAACTAGGCCACAGAAGAAACTGAGAAAACTGGCTGTAGCAGATCGGACGCAATATCCTCTCAGATTCAGACTGACTTTAGAAATAGTATGATTTTTAGACATGTAATAGACTGTCATTGACATGGGGCAGTGGTGATGTTTTAATAGATCATGCAAGGGATCTCAGCTCCTATCACAACAGCCATTTTATATCCACACACATATTATATCCAAAGCCCAAGACTATAAAGGTTAGAAACGCTTTCCAAAGGTTTGACCAGTAATCTCCCCACTTATCATTGGTATGTTGAAGAGACTTTTACATTAATTATCCAACTGTTTGACGGGTTGTATAATGAATGTATATTCCTTGGCCTACAAGTGCTAGGGTGGAACTTCAACCCAGACCTTCTAGTTTAGGAAGAGGGACACTATCCACTGTGCCACAAGACTTTACCACTAATATGTAAAAAGGTCCTAACATCTGTTAATGCCAGCTTCAATAATACTTACTTATCAACTGAGCCAGTATGGACTGCACAAATTTCAGATGCCCTTGGAACAAGGGCATGGCTCCAAAAGAGAATTCTTTTTGCCTTATTTGTTTAGGAATCAGTTAAGGATTAAAAAAAAAATAGAAAGAATATTTCACATAAAACAATGTGCATCTTCAGAAAAAAAAACAGAAATATAAAAAAAAGTGTTCAAACTTTCAAAAATAGTCAATACAAAACACCAGGACTTGGCACAACGTTTGTACGAAGTACACATCTAGTGATGACAGTTCCTTTGCATCCAGACACCAAAACCGTGGTCTCATGATAAATGAGATTACAGTAGAATTGTTATTGTGTGATGTGATTTGTGTCGGTTTTCATTTTTGAAGTGTTAGGACAAGAAATCAATGCAACATTTTAGCTAGAACATGTCAGCAATAGTTAGAGACTATTGGGTGAGGAAAGCCTCACCAACGAAACATTGGCTAAATTCAGATTTTTTAAAAAGCTCCAAGTCTGCATCAATGTTTGATATACATTTGCACCATTCCAGCATTTTTACATTTCTTTATGGGCAGGCTCCTCTTATCAAGTTGCTATTAAACAGCAGCTTCAAGTAGGTATGGTTTTGCTCAAGATTGCTGCTTTTGTTGACTGCATCTCCTTATTACATGAGATATTTCATGGCAATGGAGCAATAGAAATCACATTGCTGTTCAAAAACTGCAAATAGGCTACTTGGACACCAGGGAATTAAATGCTTTTAAAAATATAAAGGCCAGCATTTACTTGCAGTGTTTGTAGAGTGATTGATTGTCGTTCAGAAATATTCTAAAAAAGGACAATTTATTGCCCATCTTTTACTGCCCTTGGTAAGGTGGCAGTGAGCTGCCTTCTCAAACCTGTGCAATCTACCTACATGTGATTTAGGTAGACCCACAGTGCCCTTAGGGAGGGAGTTCTGAGATTTTTGACCCAGCAGTAGTAAAGGAACAATAATGTTTCCAACTCAAGAAGGTGACCAACTTGGATGGAAACTTGCAGGTGGGGAGGATGTTGTCTAAGGATTTTTGGTGAATTTCTGCAGTGCATTTTGCAGACAGTACACGCTGCTGCTGCTTAGCATCAGTGGTGGAGGGACGAGATGTTGTCTCAATCAAGGAGGTTGCTTTGTCCTGGATGGTGCCAAGCTCCTGACAGTTGTTGGAGCTGTGCCCATCCAGGAAAGTGGGGGAGTATTCCATTACACTTCTGACTTGTGCCTTATAAATCATGGAGAGCCTTCGCTCAGTCAGGAGATGAATTATTTGCTAGCATCTGACCTGAGTAGCAATTGTATCTACATGGTTCATCCAGCTCAGTTTCTATACCTGTAAAAACAAAAGTCACATTTTAAGAATTTAGAAAGTTTACAATGTAGTGTGGTTTCTGATTGGAGTATATTTGCAAATTGCATCTTAGCATTCAAAGAGAACATTTTTAGGGTTCTGCTTTCCTTTTGTCTGGCTGTTAGCCAGCTGACTTCCAGCACTCTGTTTGCAGGTACAGGCCCTCTCACTGAGGTACCTGGGGGATAGTTCTTCTACTGTAAGGGTCACAGTAACAGGCTTCTTGGAGACCACTGGGGATGCAATTTCTTTCGATCCAAATGGGTCATTGCTGAGGAGCAGATTGATCCCATCCACAAACAGAGTGGGGTTGCATTCCATGGTCACCAGTTCCCAACACAAGGACACTCTTCAGATGCATGCAGTAAGAGGAGCATGTGCATGTACCCTCCTTTAATCATTTTCCCAGCAACAGAGTCTGGCTGGCTCTACTATTCGCTAGTCACATCCTGGCAAAATGTGGCCACCCTGCCTTTAGATACAAAATACCAGACTGTTTAACCTCACCACTTTAAACTGCTCTCATAAGCAAATTTTAAAAAAGATCATTAGTTCAGTGATTTTTTTTTTTTCCCCCCCACCCCTCAAGTAGCCTTCTGTATTAAATGCTAAAATCCAAAAACCAAACTGAACAAAAGCAAACTGCTTAAGCCTTTCAAATTTCCAGCATGTCTGGACAGGTCATTCACTGCAGGTAGAGGTTTTGATGGTACATCTGTTGGACAAACTGATATGAATAACTACAGCTGTTTCTGTTTGGAGCGGTGGTGGGCCTACAGTTTTTAAAGAAATCATTCATGGGACGTGGGAGTTGGTGGCTGGGGCAGAATTAATTGTCTATCCCTAACTGCCTAAGAGTTAACCACATTGCAGTTGGTCTGGAGTCACGTGTAGGTCAGACCAGGTAAGGATGGACAGCAGATTTCCTTCCTTATTAGTGAACCAAACAGGCTTTTCCAACTATCGGCAATAGTTTCATCGTCATCATTAGGCTCTTACTTGCAGAATTCTCCTACCTGCCATGACAGGATTTGAACCTGGGTCCCCAGAATGTTACTTGGGTTTCTGGATTAATAGTCTAGCATTAATACCAGTAGGCCATTGTCTCCACTTGGTCCTATCAGAAGATGACCAGGCAACATAGGATAGTGCACCTCTATCAGGAGGCCAGTACACTAGGCTAGCCCTGCCTCAGTGAAATTGGCTGGCATCAAATTAAAACTGGTTCAGGAGATCTGCAGAGACCACTAATTTGCTAAAAAAAAAAATTAAAATAGCTAGTCGACTAAGATCAAAGTAACCTGGATGTAATTTGACCATTTGCATCTCAGAGTTAGAGCTTCAGATACAAATATATGAAATGTAGAAAAGGCAAATGCCATTGCCAAAACTTGAATGTGGCTAACTTTAACATTTTAGACAAAGGTGCAATACAAAGATGTGTATATCCACAAATGTGTATGAAAGATTTTATAACATATTAAATACATCCATTACACTGTAGAAAAAGAATTTGGCAAGTGGAATGTCAATGAGCAATTTAGTGGAAAAGGGAAAAATTGTTGGCAGAGCCAAGCCCTACCTTTTAGGATTCAAGGCTGGAGAATATGTCCAATATCCATGAGATGAGCGGAGAGTAACTGGGAGGATAGTGAATGAGAGAGGGATAAATCAGAACAGATAATCTGACCAGAGATTGTAAACTGAAATGTGTTAGGATTAGATATCCCAATGGGCAGCTTGCACATGACATTTGTTTCAAGACTTAATGAATTCAGAAATTTTAAATGGTATGTAAGAAGGAGACATGCAATGAGGAAGACTGTTGCTGTTTGAGAGAGTACAGTAAAGAGGGTAGTTACCATGCTACAGCATGCCAAGATGGTGAATAGTGTGCCACTTATTGACAAAGGAGAATTTGAGTGTGAAATACATATTTTAAAAAATTTACCCCTAAAACTGAGAGAGAGGCCAAATGAAAGGCATAGAATTCTAAAGTTTAAGGCAAATGGATGGGAAGTGATAAAAGTAAAAGGAGTAGAAGAAATCTTTGTGGGCCAGTGAGAAGTTGCACTCATGAAACTTGCAGAAACGATGCCAGCGAGTACGTAATATCAAGATTGCTAAAACACTGACCTTAAACTGACAAGCAAACAAATATCAGCAAAGAGAACATCAGAATTTTTAAAATTAAGAGATATGATCGTGATGGCACCTCCATCTGCTGGAGAAGGTGGTGAGCAAAGTGAAGTCAGGGATATTTGCCAGCCCTCAATAAGATACCATTTGTGTAGATCTTGATTGGTCACATTCCACCATTTTCTTACAGTGAGGCCTAGAAGAATATTACGGATATAGTGGACCAGAGTGAGAAGATGTCAGAGTAAAGGGTTCCCAATAAATAAGACTAATAAAATCAGTTATTTATTCATCAGGAAGAAATGCAATAATGTTATACTGTCCAATAATAGTAAAGGTCCCAAAATCACAACAGCCTTTTCTACATTTGCAAGTGGGAAAAAATATGTTAAAAAGAAACCTAGCTATAAAAATAAATACAAGCATTGTTTTGTAATGACAAGAAAGGTCTGGCTAGGAAAATCGTGGGAGAAACCAATCAAATTAGTCGCCCCCTTGACATTAAAAGAGCACTTTAAATGAAATGGTTGACAATAATAAGACTGATACTGGTAAATTTTCAAAAGCCACAAAAGAAATAAACAATAAACAATAGAGGGCCTCATGAGAGGTATTAATAATGGTCAAATTACAGAAAGTTGGGAGGAGAGCAAAGCAGCTGGCTCGGATAAAATTGCCATCTCGGATTTAAAATTAGCAGCAAACTCCCAAACTAAGCGTTCCACCTAGATGCTTCAGTATATGGATGAAAACTTTCAAATACCAGAGAATTTTAAATTGTGTAGAATTGTTCAGTTAACTACATCCATGGATCCTGCAGTTCTTCGAAATCTTGATAATTGGGGATTAACAACAATGGCTTCAGTATTACTGCACCTCCTTAAGGTTTTGGCTCAAAAAAAGGTCAGGGTAGGCCATTAACATTAATGAGACAGAAAAGTTTGCTAATGTTACAAAAAAAAAAAAAGGTGACTATTTAACAAAATTATTTGGGAGGAGTGAAGAAAGCCAAGGAACAAATTGTGATCTCTTTTGTCAATCTTGTAAAGGCATTTAACATTATGGGGCACAAGTTGATTCATAAAAGTTTGAAGAGATTGGGAGTTTGCCTGGAGTTTACTAAATATGTGGATATGTTCCGTACTGACATTACAAGGGTTGAAAGGGATTGACATAAAACAGAACCTATTTGATTCAATAGAGTGCTCAAGTCAGGCCAGCCCTTAACACTTGTGCTGTTTCATGCTGTAATGGGTACCCTATTAAGTATGTTAGGAGTAAAGGATCTGGTATCATAACATGTGGCAATAGTAGGTCAATTAAATGTACAGCAGATGATATCACATTCGTTAGTAATTTATGCAAGGACATGGAAAAGAATCTGAAAATTCTTTCATATTTTTGTTACAAGATATAGTATTAGTTTCAAATCGAAAGAAGATGGGCAGATTTTTTGTGGCCAGCAAAAATAAAACATTGTTATATAATTAGGAGGAAAAGTGGAAGATAGATTTCCAACTCAACCATTTATAAGTGCAAGAGATGTTGCAAAATAGTTCGGTGCTTGAATTGGTCCTTGGGCCAGTGTGAAAGAATGAGTGTACTAAGTTCCAACAATTGATCAACCGCTTGAGCTTGGCCAAAATCAAACGAGCATGGAGGGTAGAAATTTTCAAGTCCTTTATATCAAGGTTTTGTCACCACTTAATCCTCTGAGGTTTCACATTGATTGATTTGGATAATGAGATTAAAAGTGTGATTAAAAATATATTACATGTGCCAGCCAGAACAACTGATGGATTATTCCATATGAAGAATAGAAAGTGAGGCTTTCTATTCTTAGAAATAGAAATTACTGCAGGAATTGTTAAGTCACAAGGCATGGAATAATCACAGGATCCTATCATCAAGACTTTTTCCAAGTATGGAATAAATGGATCTTTTTGCCTGGTTGCAGGCAGTACTTAGTGGGGTACTGCAGGCATCAGTGCTTGGATCCCAGCTAGTCACAATATATTAATGATTGCAATGAAGGAAGTAAATATTAATATTTCCAATTTTGCAGATAGTTAGCATGAAGCTGGGTGGGTGGGTGAGCTGCAAAGAGCATAGAGAGATGCTTTAGTATGATTTGGACAAGTTGAGTAAATGGGCAAATATATGACATATTTAGTATAATGCGGATAAATGGGAGGTTATCCACTTTGGTAGCAAACAGGTTATTAACTGGATGGTGATAGATTGGGAAAGGGTAGGTGCAATGAGATCTAAGTGCCGTTTTACATCAGTCACTGAAAATAAGCAGGCCGTGAAGATGGTAAATGGTAAGGTGATTTTCATTACGAGACAATGAGAGTACAGGAGCAGGGATGTTTTGCTAGAACTGTACAGGGCATTTATGAGACCACGTCTAGAGTCTTACGTGCAGTTTTGGTCTCCTTATCGGAGGAGAGAGGTTCTGGCTTTGGAGGGAGTGCCACAATGGTTTAAGAGACTGATTCCTGCAATGGTGGGATGAATGAATGGGGAAGAGACGAGATTGGTTAGGACTATATTCATTGGAGTTTAGAAGAATGAAGGGGATAACCTATGAAATTCTGACAGGATTAGACACAGTATATGCAGGAAGGATGTTCTTGATGACTGAGAAGTCCAGAACAAGGGATCACAGTGTAAGGATAAGAATTTGGACAAAGATTAGGTGGAATTCTTTTTAAAACTCAGAATGGGGAGCCTGTGGAATTTTCTGCCAAGGAAACTGCCGAGTCCAAAACACTTAAGAATTTCAAGAAAGACATAGATATAGCTCTTAGTATGAAAGGGATCAAAAAAGATATGGGCAAAAGCAGGAACAGAGTACTGAGTTGGATGATCAGCCATGATCATATTGAATGGCACAGCAGGCTTGAAGGGTCAAATAGCCTATATTCTATAGTGCAGAAAAACAAAAACTGATCAGTTTACGAGGTTGAATGTATTACATGAGCAAGGAAAACTTGAAGTATCTAAAAATCACAATGTTGAAGAGGTCCAAAATTGGGTGAGGAGTTACTGGATGATGACAGCAGAAGTAAATTAAAAGTGGTAAAGAAATATAAAGATTCTGATGAGGAATAGAGGGAGGCCAAATTATATAACTTAAGGTATTCATACAGATTATTCATATAATGACTCAGCATCAAATAATTGGAAATATTTTATGTTTAAACAATTCACGTATAAATCAAGATGCTAGAACTTCAAATAAACACATACTATACTAAGTATTACTTTGCCTGGGAAGTACAGGCTATGATACATACACAAGCAATACTGGAGAAACTCAGTAGGTCCTGTCAGCATCTGAGGAGAGAGAAAGAGAGTTATGTTTGAGGTCTGGTCTGACTCTCCTTCAGAACCCTGAATCTGGGATTTAGAAGAAGAGTCATACCAGACTTAGAACATTAACACTATTACTCTTGTCATAGATGCTGCCAGATCTGCTAAGTTTCTCTAGCAGTCTCTGCTGTTATTTCGGATTTCCAGCATCCACAGTATTAACTTTTATTTGGGGCTACGCTACATCATGTACACATCTTGTGGAGCTAGGAATGAAGAGCTCCCTCATGTTTTAGGAACTTGTATCTTTGTTAAAAACAGCAGAATCCATTATCACAAGAAATTTGTTCAGCAGCTGATCAGGAAGGCTACACAATATGGATGGAAGGCATTGGTTGAGCCATCGTTTAAAATGATTGACCGGAGTGTGGAAACTGGACATAATATTAAGGAAGGAAAAGGAAGCGGTGGCCGTCAATGTTAAAATTCAGTTTGAAGACAATGAATCATCGTTGGGGAAAAACAGCTTTGGAAGAAAAAAAAAAAGTGTAAAAATATAAATATCTAGTGCCCCAATGTTTGACAAAACTAAGGGTAATAAACATTAATTGTGGGAGAGGAACAGGATTTGTAATCCACATTAATGATGTTTTGTCTAAATACAATATAAAATCCAAGACTTTTACCAAGCAGGCTATAAAGGTTGACTTTGGAAGTTCAAAGATTTCAATGGACTTGTAACAACATCTAAAAATAGTTTACTTTTACTAGGGCCTTGAGGGAACTCTTTGTACCATTACCGGCTACAGGGGAGGTGCCAGAGGATTGGAGAATAGCCAGTGTCGTTCTTTTGTTTTAGAAGGGTGGCAAGGATAATCCAGCTGATTACAGGCTGGCGAGCCTTACATCAGTGGTAGGGACAATATTGGAGAGGATCCTTCGAGACAGGATTTACTTCCAACTGGAAATCAATGGGTGTATTAGTGAGGGGCAACATGGTTTTCTGAAGGGGAGGTAGCATCTCACTAACTTGGTTGAGTTTTTTGAGGAAGTGACGAAAATGACCGATGAGGGTAGGGCATTGGATGTTGTCTACATGGACTTCAGGAAGGCCTTTGACAAGGTCCCTCATGGCAGGCTGATACAGAAGGTAAAGTCGCATGGGGTCAGAGGTGAGCTTGCAAGATGGTTTAAAAAAAAAAAAAAACTGGCTCAGTCATAGAAGGCAGAGGGTAGCAGTGGAAGGGTGCGTTTCTGAATGGAGTTCATATTCACAGAATCCCTACAGTGTGACAGTGGGCCATTTGGCCTACCAAGTCCACACCGACCCTTTGAAGAGCATCCCACCCAGACCCACCACTCTACCCTATCCCTGTGACCCTACATTTCCCATGGCTAATCCACCTAACTGTGGGACGAAACCAAAACACCGGAAGGAAACCCACAGACACAGGGGAAAATGCAAACTCCACACAGGCAGTTGCCGGAGGCTGGAATTGAACCCGGGTCCCTGGCGCCATGAGGCCGCAGTGCTAACCACTGAGTCACCATGCTGCCCCTTGCAAAGAGCATGGGCATGATGGGCCTAAGGTTTACAGCACAGGAGGAGCCATTCTAAGATTTTACAACTTCAAAAACTTCGATCGGTTTTGCATACAGGATCTGATCTGGGCAAGCACAAGAGATTGCAACACCATAGCTGGCTTGGATATGCAACTGGATGTTTCACCTCAGAGCAAGCAGTTTGACTGCTAATCCTTGCTGTATTCCCCATTGCACAGCAGTGAATAATTAGAATCTATGTGCCTGTTTGGACGTAATCAAATTGCTAAGACTTCCAGTTAACAGATCCAGCTACATTTCTATAACCAAAACAACATACTGTATAATTTGGTGTTCTTTCTTAAAGTTTGGTTTGTGGCATCCCAGTCCTGATCAGTGCAAGATGCAGAACTTTGAATCATAGCACATAGAACATTACAGCGCAGTACAGGCCCTTCGGCCCTCGATGTTTCTCAGGTCAGCGCAACCAATCTGAAGCCCATCTAACCTAAACTATTCCATTATCATCCATATGTTTATCCAATGACCATTTAAATGGGCGAGTCTACTATTTTTGCAGGCAGGGCATTCCACACCCTTACTACTCTCTGACTAAAGAACCTACTTCTGACATCTGTCCTATATCTATCACCCCTCAATTTAAAGCTATGTCCCCTCGTGCTAGCCATCACCATCCGAGGAAAAAGGCTCCCACTGTCCACCCTATCTAATCCTCTGATCATCTTGTATGTCTCTATTAAGTCACCTCTTAACCTTCTTCTCTCTAACGAAAACAGCCTCAAGTCCCTCAGCCTTTCCTCATAAGACCTTCCCTCCATACCAGGCAACATCCTCGTAAATCTCCTCTGCACCCTTTCCAATGCTTCCACATCCTTCCTATAATGTGGTGACCAGAACTGTACGCAATACTCCAAGTGCGGCCGCACCAGAGTTTTGTACAGCTGCAACATGACCTCATGGCTCCGAAACTCAATCCCTCTACCAATAAAACCTAACATACTGTACGCCTTCTTAACAACCCTATCAACCTGGGTGGCAACTTTCAGTGATCTATGCACATGGACACAGATCTCTCTGCTCATCCACACTACCAAGAATCTTACCATTAGCCCAGTACTCTGTATTCCTGTTACTCCTTCCAAAGTGAATCACCTCACTTTTCCACATTAAACTCCATTTGCCACCTCTCAGCCCAGCTCTGCAGCTTATCTATGTCCCTCTGTAACCTGCAACATCCTTCTGCACTATCCACAACTCCACCGACTTTGGTGTCATCTGCAAATTTACTAACCCATCCTTCTACACCCTCATCCAGGTCATTTATAAAAATGACAAACAGCAGTGGCCCCAAAACAGATCCTTGAGGTACACCACTAGTAACTGAACTCCAGGATGAACATTTCCCATCAACCACCACCCTCTGTCTTCTTACAGCTAGCCAATTTCTGATCCAAACCACTAAATCACCCTCAATCCCATGCCTCCGTATTTTCTGCAATAGCCTACCATGGGGAACCTTATCAAACGCTTTACTGAAATCCATATACACCACATCAACCTGTTTGGTCACCTTCTCGAAGAACTCAATAAGGTTTGAGAGGCACGACCTACCCTTCACAACACCATGTTGACTATCCCTAATCAAATTATTCCTTTCTAGATGATTATAAATCCTATCTCATCTCTTAATACTTTCCAACACTTTACCCACAACCGAAGTAAGGCTCATTGGTCTATAATTACCAGGGTTGTCTCTACTCCCCTTCTTGAACAAGGGGAAAACATTTGCTAGTCTCCAGTCTTCTGGCACTGTTCCTGAAGACAATGACGACATAAAGATCAAAGCCAAAGGCTCTGCAATCTCCTCTCTAGCTTCCCAGAAAATCCTAGGATAAATCCCATCCGGCCCAGGGACTTATCTATTTTCACATCTTCCAGAATTGCTAACACCTCCTCCTTACGAACCTCAATCCCATCCAGTCTAATAGACTGTATCTCAGTATTCTCCGACTACATTGTCTGTTTCCTGTGACAAAAAATATTCATTTAGCACCTCTCCTATCTCTTCGGACTCCACGCACAACTTCCCACTACTTTCCTTGACCAGCCCCAATCTTATTCTAGTCATTCTTTTATTCCTGACATACCTATAGAAAGCTTTAGGGTTTTCCTTGATCCTACCTGCTAAAGACTTCTCATGTCCCCTCCTGGCTCTCCTTAGCTCTCTCTTTAGGTCCTTCCTGGCTAACTTGTAACTCTCAAGCGCCCTCACTGAGCCTTCACGCCTCATCTCTACATAAGCCTCCTTCTTCCTCTTGACAAGAGATTCAACTTCTTTAGTAAACCACGGTTCCCTCGCTCGACCACTTCCTCCCTGCCTGACAGGTACATACTTCAAGGACACGCAGTAGCTGTTCCTTGAACAAGCTCCACATTTCAATTGTGCCCAGCCCCTGCAGTTTCCTTCTCCATCCTAAATCTTGCCTCATAATTGCCTTTCCCCCAGCTATAACTCTTGCCCTGCTTTATATACCGATCCCTTTCCATCACTAAAGTAAACGTAACCGAATTGTGGTCACTATCACCAAAGTGCTCTCCTACCTCCAAATCTAACACCTGGCCTGGTTCATTACCCAGTACCAAATCCAATGTGGCCTCACCTCTTGTTGGCCTATCTACATACTGTGTCAGGAAACCCTCCTGCACACATTGGACAAAAACTGACCCATCTGAAGTACTTGAACTATAGCGTTTCCAGTCAATATTTGGAAAGTTAAAGTCCCCTATAACAACTACCCTGTTACTTTCACTTCTATCCAGAATCATCTTTGCAATCTTTTCCTCTACATCTCTGGAACTTTTCGGAAGCCTATAGAAAACTCCCAACAGGGTGACCTCTCCTTTCCTGGTTCTAACCTCAGCCGACGAGTTGTCATCAAACGTCCTTTCTGCCACCGTAATACTGTCCTTGACTAACAATGCCACACCTCCCCCTCTTTTACCACCTTCCCTGATCTTACCGAAACATCTAAACCCCGGAACCTGCAACAACCATTCCTGTCCCTGCTCTATTCATATTTAAGCAATATTTAAGTCCAGTTTTAATCAAACAAATGCAAGAGACTGAGGAAAGCATGAACCTCAGCGATTGTGGACATATACTCAGGTTTTTTTTTTGAAAAAATTGCTGGTTCAACTAATTTCACCCAGATTACATGGAGGTCGCTAACACAAACGAAAGGAAATGTCTGCTATTTAAATTAAGGCCATGGTCAAAATTAAGAAATAAGTGACTCGAGTGGGCAGTCAGTCACATAACCTGTACTTCTTAAAATGCATAGCTTTTATGATCGTTTTCACAACGGACTGTGAGAAATCTGCTATGGTTTAAATAACTTTATTTTGGATGTCATTGGTCAATTGGAAGTTATTCTTTGGAACTGAATTTTCCAATCCCCAGCACCCACCAGCAGGTATGAAGGTGAAGGGCATGTTATTTCCAAGGGCAGACTGCCTTTTGTCTACCCACTTACCCCTGCCCCCAACATAATTATAACAGCAGAGGTGGTGGCGTCAGTGAACCATTCGAAACTCTCAAGCAGGCAATAAATTCCCATTTCAGGGCCTCATTTTGCCATCACCAATGTGGAACCAGCTGCAGAAGAGGCTGAATACCAATGGCGCAGACTAGCACCCCTCTATCTGGCCTCCTGGTGGTGCTAGGTAAAGGACAATCACAGGGAAACCCCAAACCTATAGACCCTTCCTGGCAGAACCCTACCCACCACGGACCTACTAACCTCTCTCCCAGATACCAACCCAAATCTGGATTCAAAGTCTCACCTCTTCATGACGTTGAGCCACGATCCTATTGAAGGGTGGAACAGGCTCAGGGACCAAATGGCCTACTCTTGATCCTATTTCTTACAGGCTTACTCACTAAATTCCTCTCTTCAAGATAGGTCTTCCTTTTGCTAAGGATCAGGAATTCCTCCTACAGTTTATGAACAGCCAATTGGGGGACAAGGAATCTGGTGCCTCCTATTTAAGTCTTTAGACTTTTGTTTGGACTGATAACATGACATGAAACTGACTTTACAAATAAAGAATTTTTTTTTTTTTTTTTTTTAAAAAAAAAGTTGCCTGACCCTTCAGCATCAGTGAATGGTGTTTCCGTTGACCTGACACTTCCTTCTCTAAAATGAAAAAGATACTGAAATTGAAAGCACATTTAAAAAGTGATCCAATATTTTCAGCACAAATTCACTGCAGAGCTCAATCTAGTCATCCGGATAGAACGGGAATAAATATCTGATCCAAATTCCACTTCCAGATCCTCAACACATAAATAAAAGAAAAGAAAAACAGGTCTATCACTGAACCTACCACTCCATCCCACATCTAGCTCACTAATGATTTAGATTTTCTTTTATCACCACTTATCTCATCACCTGATTTCATACCATGAGCTGAAGTTAAAGATGGCAATAAATTGGCTGAAGAAGGGGCACTGGGCTCAAACTTTAATTTGCTTTCTCTCCACAAATGCTGCCAGACCTGCTGAGTTTTTGTTTTCCTTTCAAGTTTCCAGCATCTGCAGTTATTTGTTTTATTTTATTCATTCATGTTGATTGTTCTCCCCATTTTACTGTTACAACTTCTGCTCATAGAATCGTGCAGTACAGATGAGGCCCTTCAGCCTTATCAAGTCTGCTATGCCAAATACACACATGTACCTACACTAGCCCCACATCTTTGAATATTATGATATTTCAAGCATTCATCCAAATACTTTAAAAAATTTGAGAGGCTACTTGCCTCAACCACCCTACCAGGCAGTGCATTCCAGACACCCACTACCCTTTGAATGAAAACAATTCTCCTCTCTAAACCTCCTATCTTTCATTCCAAAAGTCTGTCCCGATTGACAGTTCAATGAAGGGACAGCTGCTTTCTAGTCACCTGATCAGTACCCCTCAAGTTTTTTTTCCCCCCAGAGTTCTTGTAGCATGGTTGTAGTGTCCCCACCTCCAAACCAGGAAACCCACACTCAAGTCCCATTTGCTCCAGAAATATATGCACCTCAACCAGGTGCCCTTCTCAACCTCCTCTGCTCCAGAAGGCAACAACCGGAGCTCATTGTCTCATATACAACCTCCATAGAGTAGGAACAAAATATAGACTGCAAAAATCTTTCGTTAGTATAGTTGTACATTTTATAAACCTATTGGTTTAAAACTGCCTATTTAAGCAGCATAAGCAAATGATACATTCCAACGACTGAAAATTGCTTATACATAAACAGGGCAATCTCATTACTCATTGTCTGATAAATAGGAAGATCAGTGCTTTAAATTTTTCTTTAAAAAAAAAGTGGTTAGTACAATAACAGGAGTGTCATTCCAATTACTTACATCGAATATAATTAGCGTATTCGAATTTTCTGTCGGAAGTTTAATTTATCCACGCACCCTGCAAGCAAGTCCCACTTTTTGTTTGCAAAATCAGGGAGTTCATTATTTTAATTAAGATCCTTCAGCTTTTGCAGAAAGCGAATCATGATCACTATCACTTGTAATTAGTCAGTGTCCCCTTCCTCCATACTTCGTAACATTCACGCCTCGCAGATTATTTTAGAACAACATACGCGTTTGCAATTTAATCTCAATTTACTGCTGTAACCCGATGAACCGTTAGAACAATTCGCAATGTTAAAAAAAAACTTTTGTAATTACCAGACGTTATTCTTTGTGAAGAGTTCAGCTCCAATGAATGTAACCGGTCGCCCAACAAGCCAGTTACGCTAGCTCTTTGCTGCCACCTCCCGTTAAAGATGCATTGTCCTTCCCTATCAAAGACGACAGTATCGGAAAATTATACAATAACAGCATTGACATGCAGCAAATACATATGAAGCCTATAACAACCTTTAAGAGCTAATATAACACATGAGCCAGATAAATCCTTTAAACAGCTTCTGAAAAGTGACACGAATGTACAACTGCATTCTATACGGCAAGCTAATGTTTTTTTTTGCTTCTCTTCATCTCAGCATGCTTCCGCTGACTTACTCTGATTTTGTCCTCTCTTATAACAGCAGCTGTCGCTCTCTGAACAGATACACGAAATGATAAACACCTGCAGCTCCTTCCTGGCCAATTCCATCACTGTCACAGCTTTGCTTGCAACCCAGTGACAAGGAAAAGATCACACAAAATCCCGAACATTGAAACGAATGGAGGCAATTTACATCATGCAGCATAGCTACTGCGAAGCCAAGACAAAGCACATCAGTGGTACCAACCAGAAAGAACATTCTTTAAAAATGCAGTCTACATAACATGAATATTTTATCCACTGCACCTTTCTCTGTATTAAGTATGTTAGAGAGGCTGAACTATAATGGAAGCTGAACAATTGAAGGCCATGATGCAGTAAAGGGAAATAAAGAATGTTTTTTGAAGAAGGGGTGGGTTGATTCTGTGCAAATTCTGCACGTTCAAAATCAAAATTTCTTACATGAATTTCAAACTGTTTGGTTTAAGTTATGCCACCCTTAGTAGTATTAAATATTTTAACAGCACTTAAAGCAGAAATATAGCACAGATTATTATCAGCTCATCTATTGTTACAAATGTCTATACAACAAACCCTTTTGTCCCCCAAGGAAATTTTCAGCACTTGCATCTTCCTTTAAGCATCTGCTTATTGGGATCACAAAGAATTCCCTTTGTTCTAGACAGCTATCATGAAGTAGGCAGTCCTAGAAGTCACTTGCTTGTCTGCATTTCATTTAAACTAAATTAAGGCTCAGGAACAAATTTTCATTGAACATCCTATATTGCTTTTAGGCACGCAAGATACTTCCTTTATAACCGAATAAATCTTAGTTGCTCAGATTTCACAGCTATACTTCATGTAGCTAACTAAACCCTATCGCCTTAGATCCACCTACCAACAATTTACAGTTAACTCCTTCCTTCAATCCACATGCTTTTGAGTCTCTCAAAGGACTGACAGCTAGGATCATGTGAAGCGTATTTTTATATACCACACTGAGCATCTGACTTGAGCAATAGATTCATGTATTAACCTTAACTCACATCACATATTGACTGGATTCTAATTTAATTTTCTGCACATCATAAGCCACCATTTTTTTTCTCTTGTGTCATCTGCTAACTTAATTCTAAATACATGCTCTGAACAGCAACATGTACCCAAGAAATCCTGAGGGTACATGTGCATGGTTTTATCATGAAGTTAGTCATTTCAACACGAGCAACAAGACACACTACATCCAGGTTGAACAAAATTATATTAAGAAAAGCCATTACTATAAAGTATTTAAAACATTACCTGAAGCTTCATCAGTTACGATGGGTCGCAGATTTAAAAATAAAATATGCTGTGTTCTTTTTCTAATGAATGCCTATATGAGGGAATGTCAAAATATACAGGGATCTCTGAAATCCAAATTTATTTAAAATGTTCAGAACAATGCTGAGATGTTATACTGGTTTCTTTAAAAAAATACTTCAAATGGTAGGAACGTTATTTCTTTTCGACTTACTGTAACTTCCTGTTCATAAACTAAATTCACTGTGGCATAAAAAGGTTGAGGTATATGTGCACTATTTGATAATAGATATGAGGCATGCAACCTGCTCTTGACATATCAGCTTCCTATAAGTGCACACAGTCTTTTTTTAACTTCTCCTTAAGCTTAATGATTATTTTACTTTCATAGCACCACATGCCATTCAGATTCTACTGAAAAGGCTTTTTTTTGCATTTATTTAACGAAACAATAGAAATGCAACAGATCTTAGAGTGAACAGTGATTTTGAAATAGTTGATTTAATATCTAAAGGATTAGAAGCATACTGAGTTCTGTTTTCTCAAAACAGAGTTCATTGCTAGAAGGCAATGCAGTTCATCCAAGCTGGCGTCCTACCTTCTGTTTAGGAGATCTCTTGCTTATCAGAGCTCCCAGTATAAAAGGTGCCCCCAGTTAAATTTCACATGGCATCTCAACCATTGAGGATTTTTTACCTTCCTCTCCAAACAGTCACCACACGTCCAGTACTAACAGCCGGCAGAACCATGCAGGCAGCATCTCAGCAGCATTTAGCTAATGGCCCCTGGGCCAGTGAAAACTTTTACATGCTGCTAGCTGTTTGAATTCTCTTCACTGCAGGACTTTCATTTACAGTGACAGGCTGCTGCCAGACGCAACTAAAGTGGACCTATCAGAGTCTGTGTATGCAAAACTCAATTCCTCACCATTAGAAGCAATCCAACATAATAACATCTCCTCCAGCCTTTGTATTAAGTGGACAGTTTCATTCTGAAGCTTTAATAACACTGTTGAGACCACTTACAGCATTAACCCTTTGGGTTACAAAATGGCATTCCAAATATCCTTGCTTCACTTTCATATGCTCATATTCATTCATTTTCTAGTAATTAGTTTGAGGGACACAAGGTGGGCAAAAAAACAAATTTCATGCAAGAATAGATAGAACATGGCAACATAAAAAAAAAATCATGAGCAAACTATTCTTACAAGAAACTGGGAATAAAATTCTAACTTTGCATTTTTCCTCAATGGGAATGTAAATTTAATCTTCACACATTACATAACTATAACCTAATCTTTAAACTCTGTGAAATCCTTTAAACTGGGATCTTCCAATATCTCATAGAATTGATTTTTTCTTTAACATGGTAAAACATTTACCAGAATAGACTAACAAAAATCACATTTCCAGGTTTAACTTCTTTCTTGAATTTGGACAGTGTTTTTACCCGAGTGAAGTCTTAAAGGATTTACATTGGTAAGTGGCTTTATCAAAATTTGACAACATTAATTTGGTGGTGATTTGGAGTCACTGTTTACAATCTAACTATATTGTCCTAGCCTTGTAAATGTGCTCTTTTATATGTAAAAAATATTGAATACAATCAAATCACATGAACTAGACTTAGATGAGACAATGTTATACTTTTAACTCTCTTTAAATTTTACATCACATTATTGATTTTTTGATTTTCCCAGCATTTGCCATCTCTTCCCTGATCCAGAAAACGTTTTAATAATCTTCAGTGCCATACTATCAGACTCCAGTAGAAATTGAATACAACATGAAATATATACATGTTTGGCTCTTTAATTTATGAATTAAATCGGCCTATATATATACATATGTTATTTTGGAGCTAGCGATCCAATTCATATTTCAGTTTATTGGTTCACATGGCCACAGTTCACTTTGATTAGGAACCTTTCCTCCTCAATCCAATGTACAGTAACTCACTGTAGGCAGTAACAAAAGCAAATCCTCTTCACTCAATGAGAAGTGTCACATTACGCTGCCTTTAATCCAGAACAGGGAAACTCAAGAAAATTAGCTCAGGATTCAGCGCCTCGTTTCCAGTGATTGCAAGTCCATTGTAAAATCAAAGTTTGACCAAGATTAATGAAAAACAAGTGTTCAGTTTTAAAAAGGTTAGCCAACTTTCTTTAAAAGAGTTAGCAATGAAAAGTGCTGTGGCATTTTCATCCAAGAACTGTTAACATTATGGAAAAATATTAGATTAATATTTATAACAAGAGTGATCTAATTCCAATAACCTTAAATCAGGGCATGTGTTATTTTGTAAAAGTAATATCTAAATTATGTTTGCTTCTTTTGATATGGTGTTACATTTCTAAGGGAATTTTAAAATGTATTCAAAATGTATTCAGTATTAAAATGTATTTTTACTGCACAGAATAAATAATGTAGAATTCCATTATATTGCTTGATTGCAAGTTTTCTCAAATTGGTCTGTTACCAAGATTGGTACCTTTCACCTCTGCATATCATACTCCTCACCATCAAAACATTCATCCACACTCTTATCAACTTGTGATTGGACTTTCCCAATGCTTTCACTGCATTTGCTGTTTATCAAATATGAGTCATCCCAAGTCATGTACCCCTTATCCTCAGCCTCATTAATGCCTGCATTTTCATACACATAAACCTCAAGAAACTTGACATATTGCAACAAATCAACTTTAAGATATTTGATTCCACATTCAAATTCTTACCATCCCTTCGTCCTTTCTAATTTCAAGATCTTCTTTAGCACTCCATTTATATGGCCACCTTCTAGTCCTCTAATACCTATATATTTCCTGTTTCCTGCTCCCTTAATCACCTTACTCCCACCCTCAGTAACTCCTTTTCTTACAATTAATGCTTTGCTTTATTCCCTTAATATTTCTCTGCTTGATATTCCCTACCTATAATATTCCGCTGTAAAGCAGAAGGCATTTTATTGTACATAGTAAGTACCATAAAAATGTAAATTGGCATATCTCAATACAATAATAAATTATTTGTCAAAAATCCTTTGAAATTAAACATCCCAATGCATCTACACCCTTTCAAAAGTACCATCTCAGAAACTAAAATTGGATTACATCCTTATTCAAACATTTCAATAAGCTTATGATCAACGTGAATGCTTTTCAAACTGGGGACTATGACCATAAAAGATCTATGAAATCCTAAGATGTCGGAGTTGTTAATGAACTAGCTCCTTATTTCAATTGTGCATTGTCAAAATATTCTCTGCAAGTTTTTCTTCTTAAAATAACCTGGAATTGAAAGCAAATGGATGGCCACATTTCTAATGGTCTATTTGTTTAAAGTTTCAATTGCACACTCTACTCTCTTTCAGAAGTTGGGAATAATGGTACACAGACATTTGCCAACATTTGGAGGAGGTATTCTGAAACAAAAACAACATTAACCCGGTGCTTTGTTTCTCTTCATCCACAGGAATGGGTTTCTCTGAATTGGCCAGCATTTATTGCCCATTCCTAATTGCCCTTGAGAAGACACTGGTGAACTGACTTCTTAAACCACTGCAGATATTTGGTGTAGGGACAACCACAATTTTATTGGGGAGTGTGATAGAGGATATTTACACAATGACAGTGAAGGAAAGGCGTTCCAAGTCAGGATGGTACATGGCTTGGAGGATAAACTGTAGGTAGTGATATTCTCATGTATCTGCTGACCTTAACCTTCTAAATGGTAGAGGTCGCAGGTTTGGGAGATGCAATCAAAGCAGCACTGGTGGATTGTTTCAATAAGGAGAAGCATTCCAATGTGCTTCATAGACAAACAAATTTTAAAAAGAACATGCGGAAAAGTATGAAGATTCCTACTTAGGATGCTTGTTGCAGTCTGCTGGCAATGGATAGTTCTCAGACAGTTAGCAATTCATTAACATAAGAAAATTAATAACAATGGGCAAAGTTAAAATTGCTTTCAGTTTTCATTAAAACTAATGCATTATGTTTGTGTTGGTATTCTGAGTGAATAAGCTTCAAAAAGGATGTCAGCCTGGTATGGTACTTCATTTTTGAAGCTTCTACCTAATTACAGCACATTGTTAAATATAAAGATAGAATACAATAAGGAAAGAAATCCAATCTGGGACATGCATTCATATTTTAAATCTAGCTAAATGTATTAAAATCTCATCCAGTAACACAATTAGAGAACATTATCCCAACCTCAGCATGCTATTATTGGATTGAAGCTTAAAGAAAAATAATAGGAAAGACTTGAAAGATTATAAGCGAAATATGATAGTATCATCTAAGAACATCTTTCAGAAGCATGAATCAATGTCAAGCTAAAAGCATATGGATTGCTTGCACTTCACCTCTTCCGATCTAAACAGTCATACAGCGCTAATGCTAAATTGTCATTCACACATAAAGCCACCTCACAACGTTACTTCTCAACTGTAATTTATATTGGCAAAGTAAGAATTATGGCAAAATAAATTAAGAAAATATGGACCTAATGCAAGATCAGTCACTGTTTATAATTAAAGATTTGTTTGCAAGAAGGAAAATAAACCTGAAACCTGCTCTTACCTTTCCTCTGCATATGTATGTCCACGCTACCTGTCTGAGCAATTTACCATCAATTAATACTTCATTATTTGTTCAATATGATTAGAACAGGAAGGTGCTGTTTTCTATTCAATTAGAAGCATAAGATGAATGTGTTCAGCCAGATAATTCTAGGACTCTGGAGGAATTAAAGGAGGGAATGTCTGTGCTAGGCAGTTGATAAACTGCTGCACCGTGCTGACACAGAAAAATTAGCCATCTCGGAGTAAGACACTAAAAGCAATCATCTGCAGTTGAGTCTCCTGTTGCTAAAACCAATATTACTGCAGTTTTTTTTTGAAAGGAGCACTTTGCACCACATTGGAACTGTAGTATGCCATTCAGTCCTTGGAGTCTGTTTCATCATTCCACTCTGAGGAAGGGTCACCGGACCCGAAACGTTAACTCTGTTTTCTCCTTCACAGATGCTGCCAGACCTGCTGAGCTTTTCCAGCAACTTTGTTTTTGTTCATCATTCAGGCATGGTTGACCTGTACCTCAAATCTATTTACCAATTTTTGGCCATAATTCTTTCATACTGGAAAAAGAAACATCTATTGCTTTCAGTCTTGAAGATTTGTGTCAACTCCGTACCTGCACTTCAGAGGAGTTTTTTCCTTTAATGGATCAAAAGAAAATGACTCCTGATTTCACTCTGAAAAAGTCTAACTCACTGAAGGTGACTGAGGTAATTTTTTTTGCTGTAAACAACTGTTTCAAAAACTAATGAATGGATTTCAATAAAAATCAACAAAAAGGAATTTTGTAAGCCAAAGAATAATTCATTGCATTTTGGCAAAGATAAGGATCAGAATTTGGATCCTGGATTTTAAAAAATGCATTAATATTAAGATAGGACAAACTGACTTCTCCTTAGATAGTTGAGTGTTGTTTTATTCAGAATGTTTGTATATATTCAGCTGCTGTCAAAATGTGGGCAGAGTTTTCAGAACAGGTTGTTGCATGTGGATCAACCTAACGTCTCCTCCGTGAAATGGAAATACTTAATAGAAAAATGACCTTTTTATGCGTAATTTTTGCAGAATATCAGTGGTCTAGGAAAAAGCCTCAAGAAGGAAAGGCATCATTAAATTGTATTGAGTTTACATAGCATGACAATGGTATGCACTCTAACCACTGCCCACTCCACTTGTTTTCAGATTATATTCTCTTGTTCTAAATTCTTCCAGCAGAGAAAATAATGTTGAATTTTTTTTTCACCATTTGAGAGTTTTCAATCAGGTTAACACTTGACTATAGTCAAGAGAATATAAGTCAAACTTATAGAATCTGTCCTTACAATTTTACCCTGTTGTGACTCAACCCATTTTTGGCCCCGAGACCAATATATTATCCATCCTAGGTTTCAGTTCCCAGAACAGAGCATAATACATCAGGCGGTATCTGAGCAAACTACAACTGAAGCATTACCTCTTTCCTTTTATCTTAAAATGACTTGAATACATTGGCCGAAAGAACAGTAGATGCTGTAAATCAGGAACAAAAATAGAAATTGCTGGAGAAGCTCAGCAGATCTGGTAGCATCTGTGAAGAAAAATCAGAGTTAACTTTTTGTGTCCAGTGACCCTTCTTCAGAACATTCTGAGGAAGGGTCACTGGACCTGAAACTTTAACTCTGATTTTTCTTGACAGATGCTGCCAGACCTGCTGAGCTTTTCCAACAACTTCTGTTTTTATTGTTGAATACAAAGGCAACCACTTCATCATCTTTTTTGATTAATCTTTGTACCTGTCTCTGATAATTCACTCAAATGACCGTTTTTCATTTAATATCCTGATAGTGAATTCCAGAAAGTTATTCAACTGCATGTTACCACATGTGACTCAACTCTAATCTCATTTCAGTTTTTTGTATAACATTTCTTTTGTTACTTACTGCTGCGTGTAATGTAGGGATCAACACCACTCACTTCTGTAAATGCTGTATTGAAACTTCCAAATTGTTTCTGTTCTTTTGCAATTTAAAGATGGTGTGCAGCAAACCTAGTCTTCACCATAAGCAAAATTGCCTCACTAGGTCTTAACTTCCAGTTAATAATGATATGTTACTTTCCATCTCCATTGGATACCTTAATTTTACAGATCACTTTTCTCTGTAGGAGAGACACTCTGAGTAGCAAAAATGATAAGGAAATTATGCTCGTTATTGTAACCCACCTTGTTTACTTTCTTCAAGCCTAAATTTAACGCATAGATGATGTCTAATTCAAGAGAGAAATAATTTATGAAAATCATCTTTGTTCCAAACTGGTTTCAATCTAATTCAATTGTGCCTTAAAACAAAACCCAAACAAAATATAATCATAGAATCATACAGTACAACAAAGGCTATTCAGCCCATCGAATCTGTACCATCAAATACTCAGGATCTAGAAATCTAAATTTCAATCTCCATAACAGGGCAGCTCTCAGGGTGGATGAGAAAGATGTGTGATTAAAACTTATTGTCCTTCCACCTCATTCTCCAGTATTATGTTGTATGTTACACCAAATACTCTTCAAGTCAGAAATGTCTAGAGAAGCATCATATGTTATTAGCAGATATTGCTAATGATCATGATCACTGGTCTGCTAATGAAAATGTAGAAACTAGTACATTAAGCATTTGTCTGCCATGATGCTACTTCTAAAAACTTATACTAGTGGTATGTTTCTTCTTTTTTCCAAACAAAATCTCTGAGTTAGTTACACAATAGCACTTGTTAAGCAACAGCCAGTGTCTTTCGATGGAAATTCATCTTGGCTTTCGAGAATGAAACACAGATGCAAGTGAAATGATATCCAGTTCACCACTCTGCCCAAATTTCCTGAATCCTATACCTCATTGTAAGGATTTGGGAAGTAGTGTATGTTCAACTTGAGCTCTGTTGGAGCTTGTTCATTGTAAAGAGCAGACTTTGTGGAGCCAGTTCTCAGTCTGGTCCTGGGATTCAGGGTTGGGGAGTGGCAGGGTTAGGGTGAATGAAAGGCCCTGCCTAGGGATTTCCCAAAGCCAGCAGTGGCCTGGGTGTATTTTTATGGAGTTGGGGGAGCATTTTAATCTAAACTTTCCAGTCTCTGGATTGTGGCTGACTGAATATATGACGAGAGATATCCATTGGGATTCTGTGGAAGTCCTATGGATTGAAATGCAATTATGTTCAAGTGTCCCTCCTAGTTTGCTGTAGTCATTTGACCTCTACCATGTGACACACACCCTGTGAACAGACATCTTCAACTCAATGGAATAAAGACCATGTGTTGAACACAGTGCAGTACATTTGAAAGATGGTATTGGAAATAACACTGAGATGAATGTCAGAGAGCTGTGAACTGTAACAAGTTGGGCCAAAAATCAAAGAAGCCAGCCACTGTTAAAATTTTGGTTAAGGAAACATGGCTGCAGCATTTGCACTACCAGGTCCTGCTCAAAAGACAGGGGATATGGAGCAAAATTGGAATTTCTTCTACACACGATTGAAAAACTATGAAATATCAACAGATTTGTTGAGCAAACAAGACCAGTTACGAACAGTTACTAAATCTAGCCTTCCTTCCATTGACTCCATCTATACTTCCCACTGACTTGGGAAAGCTGGCAACATAAGCAAGGACTCCTCCCGCCAGTTATACTCTCTTCCATTGGACTGAAGATGCAAAGGTTTGAGGACACATACCTAGAGATTCAAGAACAGCTTCTTCCTCCTGTTCTCAGACTTATGAATGGATGTCTCATATGTCAGAGTTGATCTTTCTCTGCACCTTCTCTGTTGTTGTAACACCATATTCTGCATTCTATTCTATTACCGTGATGTCCTTATGTAAGGCATGATTTGTTTGGTTAGCACGCAACACAATACTTTTCACTGTATCTCAGTACATTTAATAGTAATAAATCAAATCACTACACTTTTAGCACTTAGGAAGAAATGTTCAAAATATATTCCACTTAATACTCTTTGAAGAGCAGAAAAGACACATGGCAGATATTTTAAGGGCTTTTGAGGCAGGTTTTGAGCCTCAAGTGAATATTATGCATTAGCGTCATGTTGCTACCGTAGCTTGTGGAAACCTGTGAATTTATGCAATCAAAGGATGATCTAGTTAAAGACAGGAATATATTAGATATAAGAGATCTTGAAGTGAAAGCGTGCCTATGAAGAAAGGGAAAGCATGCTCAAGAGAGCAATTACTATGCATAAGTGCTGAGGTTGTGAATCAGCAGCTACAGCATAGTCATAGCAGAACAGACCAGGTCTTGCATTCCTTCAGGCACAAATCCCACACAAATGGCAGGATGCAAATACTACAGAAGACATCATGCAAAGGATTAGAAGGCATATCCCCACCATGGGCAAAACAGTGTGCTCAATGCAAGAAGCTGAGTCCGTTTGCGTACAAGTATAAACATTTGACAAATAGAAAACACAACAAGCAAGTACAGATGGCCACTGGAGAAATATTGGCTGAAAATTCTGTTGAATCACTACATGCCATAAAACTGGCTGGTTCAGTCAAGTCAATCAATGATAAATGGTTTGTGACTGTTTGAGAACTGCAGAAATAGACCACCGGGTCAACATATAGTGTCAGATTGACAATGGTACATCATACAACATCATGACCTTCACAGAACTGTGCAAAGTCACTCAGCATGACAATCGAAAAATGAAGCCCTTGAACATAAGTTAAAGGCTCTGTGGTGGTACCACATGTGTGCTGAGAGGCCAGATTACTCAATGACCACATTGTAACAGCATGAATTAGGATCTGGAGTTCCAGATCCTGGACAGCAAACAGATACTATTCATCCGAACCAGGTCAAGTCTAAAGTTCGGTGTAAAAGCCCTCAACATACCAAATGAGATTTACAACACGTTATAGCACACTAAGCCATTGACAATGGAAGAGATTGTAGAGGGGTACAAGAATGTGTCTACAGGGTTAAAATGCCTTCCAGGAGACTATCATTTCAAAGTAAATCTGGACACAAGACCAATTCAGCACCTGGAGATGGAATTTCAGGTTGTTCTGAAAACCAGCCTTAAAAACTGGTTAGAAGATCTGGAAAAGAAGGGAATGGTTAAGAAAGTGACAGCTCCTACAAACTGGATTAGCAGTGTGGTAACAGGGAAACAACATGGAAAGCTGAGAATATGCAAGACTCAAAAGGATCCAAATGAAGCTCTGAAGAGCTTCTGTGACAATCAATGAAGTAATTTTGCCTCAACCTGCAAAGGCAATAATATTTACCACCCTATATGTGAAGGATGGTTACTGCCAAGAGAAGCTGGATGAAAGCAGCAGTTTTCTAATCACATCTTGGATGCTCCTCAGGAGAAACAGATGATTTCATTTGCCATTTGGCATTTCCACTGCTCAGAAGAATAGCAGTGCAGACAACATGAGACAGTTCATGATTTTCAGAGAGTGGAAGCTATAGTGGTTGATCTGCTTGTTTGTAGATGCACAAACACCATGGAAGAAGCCATTGATGATCAGCTACAACTATTTGACAAAGTTCACCAGGTAAACTTGAAGCAATAACAATTAAAAGATGTCTGAAATCAAGTGCATCAGCTATGTACTGACAGGAAAAATGTCTTTGCCTGTAAATGGAAAAGGTGCAGCAATGCAGTGACCAATAGACATAATAGCAGTGCAACACAATGATTTGTTGGATTCATCATCCACTTGGCAAAATTCTTGACCAATTTGTCATCAGAGCATAAATCATTAGGTTAACTCATTGCCAAGAGTGGTAGCAGTACTGGGGCACAGATATGAAAAAAAACACTCTAATCAAGCAATAAGTGATGGCAATATCAATGCTGAAATACAGCGAAATCAAGGAAGAAATCATCCTGTAGTATGACTTCAGCAAGACAGGGCTTGATACCTTAATGTAGCAAGGACAACCAGTTGCATTTGCATCCAGAACATTAACATAAATGGAGCAGATTGAGAAACAGTATACGTCCAATGTTTTTTGCGTATGAACATTTTCATTGCTACCTGCTTGGAAGATTTAAAATGACTGTCAATACAACCATCAGCGACTTCAAAGCATTTTGCTGAAGCCACCACTATCTGCTCCAAAGTGTCTTCAAAGAATGTTACTCAAGTTACAGAGATACAATCTAGACACAAGTAATGGAAGCAAATGTACATTGCAGACATGCTGTCAAGAGTAGCACTCCCCATGAATAAAATTGAGGATGCTAAAACAAAGCACCGAATGTTATAGGTTCAACATGAATTAGCAGCTCATCATATTCTGGAAGTAATCAGCTCAGCAGAAACATTGAAAAGAACAGAAAGGGCCTTTCTCAAATCCAATGAATTATTTAATAATAAAAATCTCCAAAAGTTACAGAAAATAATAAGATGATGGCACAAGAGCACCAAGCAAAGATCTATTCTATAAGAAAGTAAGTATTGGCCATACAGAGATGAATTAACAGCTCAATGTCAGATTTTACAAAGGAAATACAGTCACTGTCCCAAAGGAGTTGAGAGGGGAGTTGTTCAGGTGCATCTATGAAAGCTAACAAGAAATTGAGTCAAGCCTGAGGAAAGCAAGGAATCTGCTCAACTAGTAAACATGAGCAACAAATCAAGGACCACCTCAGCCAATGAAGTGATTGTAATAAGTTTCGTAGAAACATAGAAAATTGGAGGAGTAGGCCATTTGGTCCTTTGAGCCTGCTGCACCATTTATTATGATCAAGGCTGATTATCCAACTCATTAGTCTGTTCTTGCTTTCTCCCCTATATCCTTTGATCCCTTTAGCTTCAAATGTTATATGCAACTCCTTCCTGAAATCACGGCACATGGTGGAATTTGATTTCAATAAAGAATCTGCTATTAAGGGCCTAATGATGACCATAAAACCATTGGTGATTGTTGTGAAAAAAAGAACCATCTGGTTCACTCATGTCCTTTCGGGAAGGAAATTTGCCATCCTTACCTAGTCTGGCCTACATGCGGCTCCAGACCCACTGCAATGTGATTGATCTTAACTGCCCTCTGGATAATTAGGAAGGGGCAGTATATGCTGGCCTAGCCCACATTTCATGACTAAATAAAAAAAATGCATGCAAAGTTTTGGCCTCAACTGCTTTCTGTGGTAGATTCACCCCAACCGCTCCCCATTCTTCTGAACTCCAATGAATGTAAACCTAACTGATTCAACCATTCCTCATATGAGAGTCCAGCCATCCCGGGAATCAGGCTGGTAAACCTTTGCTTGCATGCCCTCTATAGGAAGGGCATCCTTCCTCAGATAAGATGACTGCTCGCTGTTCCAAGCTAAACAAGGTACAGAGCCATTGATGACACATGACATTCCAGACAGACCATGGATGAAACGGAGTGTAGATATCTCTAAATTCACAGGATCTGATTATCTTTTGATAGTGGACTATTACTCTGACTACTGGGAGGTGGACAAATTGACTTCAACAACTACAGCTGAGATTTTCAAATACCTAAAGCATACTGCTCATTATAGCATTTCCAACATTGTCATAAGCAACAATGGCTCTCTACTCACAAGTGAAGAATTTAGTCACTGCATAAATGATTGGGATTTTCAACATCTCACATCATCTCCATACCTTCCCCAGTCAAATGGAAATCCTGAGACAGCAGGGAAATTGCCAAAGGAATCATTGAAAAACAAAATGCACACTGGTAGATGATGGCAAAGTTCAAGTTGGACAACATGCTTACTAAAAGCATGGCGTGTAGTCAAATACAAAGACTAATGTCATGCCACGCACAAACAACTATTTAAATAGCAGAAAAGAAAAGCTGAAGCCAGAAATAGTCATCAAAGTGAAATGGTGGGAACAAAAATTTCATTTTGATGAGACTGCATAACCATTGCTAGAGTTAAGTGCTAGAGAGCCAGTCAAGGTACAAACCTTCAACATTTCCAAAAAGATACCCCGAGAAACAACGTGGGGCCTGCATGAAGCAATTGTCACCTCAATCATACAAAGTGGAAGTGAATGATCAGATGTACCGTTGCAACACAGGCAGATACACCCTACTGCAGAAGCAGTTTCTCAGCTCGAGATGGCTAATCAGGGAGAATGCACCGCATGCACAGATCACATATCCGCCTTCAGACATTCACAGCAAATCAACAACAGTCCTTTCCAAAACAATTCAAGTAGAAACTGAACTGTGAAATATCCTGTATCAGTCAAGTCTGGTATTTATTTAAGTTTGAAACAACATGTACAATGGACAGTAGCACCTGTGAACAGCAGGAATACTTGTAGAAGAGATTGTTTTCTCGATGATTAGAAATAAAAAGAGGATGGTAGTTTTAACTAGATTTTCCCAGATCAAAACAGCTGGGTTTGGAAAAGTCACTTTTTGCACGTTATTGAACTTGATTTCTATCAACATCAAAGTGTTTGCTGATGGCAACTGGATCATTTGATATTTCTGTTAAAAAGTAACTTAAGAAATAAGCCTTCAGAAACATGAGCACTACTGTTGTATGGAAGCAGTGTTGAAGAGAGTCTTCAGAAACATTTGTCAGATTTCAGGTAACTTTACAAAATACTTAGAAATTTTATAAAAAGTGAATATTTAGTAGTTTTTGTGGGTAGTTTTGATAGAATTGTATTCACAGTTTTATTTGTGATCTTATGAATCAGCTAACTCATTAAAATGTTTCTGCAATCCTTAGGTAGACCAGGGGCATACTCTAATTGACTAACAGGGCAACTTTCTCACGTTGAGGGTGGTGCGTGTATGGAATGAGCTGCCAGAGGAAGTGGTGGAGGCTGGTACATTTACAACATTAAAAGCCATCTGGATGGGTACATGAAAAGGAAGACTTTAGAGGGATATGGGCCAAATTTGGCAAATGGAACTAGATTAATTTAGGACTTCTGGTCGATAAGGACATGTTGGACCGAAGGTTCTGTTTCCATGCTGTACAACTCTATGACTCTATTGCTCTATAATAATCTGGGATTGTATAACCTGACTCTGAACTTCTACTGTAGTATTTATGTTGTGTGTTCTGTACCTTGTTAAAAAACATTAGCAAAACATTAGCCAAAGCGTCAATGTCTGTCTGTGCACACATGATAAATTAAAGACTAACTTGTGCCCAGCCTAGGTGCATTGAGAAAGTTTTAAAAACCAAAAGATGATCCAAAAAAAAAGAGATAAAATAGACTTTGAGGATAACTTTGCAACTTATATCAAGAAAGACAATAAGAGAATCTTTAAAGGTATGAAAGGAAATGAGATATGAAAGTGACTTTAGCCCCTTAGAGAATTAAGCTGGGGAACCAGGAAATAGCAGAGAAGCTGAATAACTACTTTGCATCAGTTTCCATAATTGAAGACAGTAATAACATTTCAAAATTACTCTCCATATTCAAGGGAAAAAACGGAGGAGGGGAAATACATACAATAACTATCATTAGAGAAAAAATGGTAGGGAAACTAATGGGGCTAAAGACTGATAAATGCTCTGAACTTGATGGGATGCATCCTGTGATATTACAAGATGTAGCTACAGATATAGTGGATGCACTGATAGTAATCTTCCAGGAATTGTTAGATTCTGGTAAAGTCCCTGAGGATTGGAAAGCTGCCAATGTAATATGATTATTTAAAAAGGAAAGGAGACAAAGAAAAACGTAACTATAGGCCAGTTAGCTTATCTGTTATTAAAATGTTATACAGTCTCTCATAAAAGCTATAATAGGAGAGCATTTAGATATATATAATAAAGAGCAAGCAGAGTCAACTTCATGAGAAGGAAATCCTATCTGATGCATTTACAAGAATTCTTTGAGGAGGCAATAAGCAGGATTGATCAAAAGAAAGCACTGGATTATAAAGGGGAAGCATTTGACAAGATACTGCACATGAGGCTACTTAACAAGTGCCCATGAAGTTGGAGGCAGTATAACAGCATCGATAAAGGATTAACTGACTAATGGAAGATAGCAAGTTGGAATAAGGGGCATGTAATATTGGAGTGTGACAGGAATCAGTATTGGAATCATCATTATTTACAATATATATTAATGCCTTAGATGGGGAAAGTGGATGAATTATAGCTACGTTTGTGGATGATACAAAAATACGTGGAAGGGCAACTAGTGAGGATGACACAAGATTCTGCAGAGCAATATAGCTATGTTAAGCAAGTGGACAAAAACTTGGCAGATGGAATTTAATCTGAAAAAATATGTGGTTATGCATTTTGACAGAAAGAATAGAGGAGCTGAATATTACTTAAATGAAGAAAGACTGCAAAGAGCCATTGACCAAGTAATTTTGGAGTCCTCTTCCGTAAATCAAATAAAGTTAGCATCTAAGTTCAGCGGGTATTAGGGAAGGCAAATGGAATGTTGTCCTTTCTTACAAAGGGACTGGAGTGTAAAAGTAGAAAGTTTTGCTATAACCATGCAAAGGCACTTATCAGATCAGAGCTGGAATAGTGTAAACAGTTTTGGGCTCTTACCTGAGGAAAGATAAACTGCACTGGAGGCACACCAAAGAAGTTTCATTCAGCTGATCTTAGGTACGGAGGGACTGTCTTCTGAGGAGAGGTTGAATCAATTGGGCCTGTACTCATCGGAATGTGGAAGAATGAAAAGTAACCTTATTGAAGCATAACAGATTCTTAGGGGACTTAGAATCATAGAATTGTACAGCATGGAAACAGACCATTCAGTCAAACTCATCCACACGGACCTTCATCTCAATCTGACCCAATTCATTTGCCAGCATTTGCCCCATATCCCTCTAAATCCTTCCTATTTATATACCCATCAAGTTGCCTTTTAAATATTGTAATTGTACCACCTCAGAAACTTCCTCTGGCAGCTCATTCCATACACGCACTACTCTGTGTGAAAAAGTTGCTCCTTGAGACCTTTATAAATCTTTCTCATTTCACCTTAAACTTATTTCCTCTAGTTTTGGTCTCCCCCACCCTAGGAAAAAAGACCTTGGCTTCTCACCCCATCATGTCCCTCATGATTTTACAAACCTCTTATAAGATGCTCCAGGGAAAAAAAGCCCCAGCCTATTCAGCCTCTCCCTATAACTCAAACCCTTCAATCCTGGCAACATCGCTGTAAATCTTTTCTGCACCCTCTCAAGTTTAACAACATCCTTCCAAAAGAACGGTGACCACAATTGTACGCAGTATTCCAAATATGGCTTCACCAATGTCCTGTACAGCCGCGATGTGACATCCCAACTCCTACACTCAATGTTATGACCAATGAAGGTGAGACTTCACAGGGTAAATGCAGAAAGGTTGATTCCTCTTGTGGAAGAATCTATGGCCAAAGTGCATCATCTCCAAATACAGAGTCATAAATTTAAGACAGAGATGAGGAAGGATTTATTCTCTCAGAGGATAGTAAGTCTGTGAAATTCTTTATCGCAGATGTTGGGTCATTACATGCAAAGGCAGGTGAGACAGATTTTTAATCATTTTGGGAATTAAAGGTTATGGGGAAAAGGCAGAAAAGTGGATTTGAGGATTATCAGATCAGCCATGATCTCATCAAATGGCAGAGCAGATTGATGGATTTAATGGCCTGCTTCTACTCGTATCTTATGGTCTTATTACCACTGCCTTCTGATGGTTTTCCTAGATTCGGTTCTGCCATCCTTTTATAATTGACATCTCGTGTCTCAACCTTGGTTTCCAGTAAAGTTCAGCATCAAAACCGTTTGGAGCCCACTCTTCACCATTTTCTCCAACCCTCAGTTCTACTCTCCTTTAGTTGCTTCAGTGAATGTTAATGTTAATCTGCCCAGGAAATAAACTGCTAGGTTGGGACAGCATGCACTTATGAGAGGGCAACATTGAGTTGGACTGTTTCCTGGGCCATCATGCACAGAAATTCGTACATTTCGTACGAAACTGATCAAGTGATTGGAAATATTTATGAATGTCAGATGAGTGCCGTAATTTTGCAATGTATCAAAGCCCTTAAAGCACTAAACCATGGGGTGTTCAATAGTTGCGATATTGTGAGAAAAGGAATTATATGGTGAATCATCATGGGACACTCTTAAGTACATCAAATTAGTTGACTATGGGATATCATTATTGGAGACAAGAGATCACAGCACCCATCTACCCCATTGGTGACTGAAGAGAAGAGAAAAATAAGTACTTTCAAAAGAGCAGTTTAATCCTTAAAAGGCCTCTGCACATATAGCCATAGAAGTATCATGTATTAGGTAAGCTCTTGAGATGTGAAATCAAGACATAAATGCAACTATTAATGACAGCTGCTGTGACAGCTTTGTGGTTTGGAGAATAGCTTTGTAAGTTTGTTATGTGGAAGCACTATCATAGACTCAATTTCTGCAAGTTATTCCCTCAATTCTTTCAATTGGTTGGGTTCTTTTAACAATGAGCATTTTGTCATAGGTACAGGCTCAGTCAGTTTGCTATCATAACCATTATTGCTGTGTTGAATATCACTGCGATGATTATACAGAGTCCCTGGATGCCCTTTCCAAAACCCAAGTTTGTAGACCTAATCTGATTTTGACCATAATAACTGACAGCGCTAACACTTCACATTGAAACACTCCACTTGGTAATGTTTGATAATTTGTGATCCTGTGTTTTTTCACCATTCAGAAAACTGATAGATGGAGAAATACATCATATACTGCAAATTTCCAAACCAATTTCCTGATCAACCAATCTAAAATGCTCACTTTCTCACCTCATTAAAACACCCAGGTTTTGAACCCAGAATGTTTGCATGCAGATTTGGAAGAGGGAAACTTAGAGGTATTCAAATTTGCACAGGAATAATAGTGGCATTCTGCCATTTTATTTGTTTGTAATTATTATAGTGTTCATGGTTCATTGTGGGAGGAAATGCATGGCACCTACAACTCACTTAAAAATATTTCTGATCTCAATGCCAAATGTGCATTGATCAGTGCAAAAAATATTCAAGGATTATCTGCTTTCTTGCTGTAACGCCCTCTTATTTGCATTACAATTCTGGCATTATCACACTGGCAAATTGAGCTTCCTCTGTGCATAGCACATAGTGGAAAATGGAAATCGGTGGCAAATATGCCACTGGCATAATTACTGACAAATTTCAGAGGAAATAAATTGTTAGTTCTGATGGTAATACTCCAAAATCTCTAATACCCAGAGGAAAATCTCATTGTTTTATTATGGATGCCAGTTGTCAATTCTACGCCCACCTTTTCTAAGATATAAATAATATGGATGCGCAATAACTACTGATTGACTGCTCTAAGCACAATACTGAATCACAGGCAGAAACACATCTTCCTGACAGTTAACATTCATTGACTTGAAGAATCTTTCCTCTGGGACTATCATTGCATAAATAAATGCTGTGATATATTATTCTCTCTGCATTTTATTTGGTGACAAGCTCAATTTTATTATTGTACTGTAATAGATATTCATTATCATTCAAGCTTGCTTTTTTAGGAATTATTACTACTAAAGTAAGTACAATCCACAGGAGGAATTAACCTTACCCACAGCCATACAGCAAGTTGATAGAGCTATGCTCCCTCCGTTCACTGAACAATCCTAGCAACTGAAACAAAACTGCCTCTGTCATGGTTTGATCCCAAATGTAATTTTCAGTACAGACAGGCCATTATTTCATATTTAGAATTATAATGGCATGCACTGCTGCTGCAAAATTATATCATACTACCTCAGCAAATGAAACGGAAGGAACTGGAATACTACAATCAGAAATGTTAAGGGGTTAAAGTCCCACAGGTCTCATACCATAGCTTCAGTGGGAGATTGGTGGAAGCCTCAGAGAAATGGATTAGATATTAGGTAACACCACAGTTTCACTGGGGTTCTGACTATAATCCAAACAGAACCTGCGTGGATATTTCAGGCAGTCCTTTCTGTTATTCTAATCTCAACAGATTGGTACAATGGCCCTAATTTTCTGATTGGAAGGTAGTCATTGCAGCAGGACTTGTGCATCAGGAACATGTGGAAGTCCAAGTGCTGCTGACTCCGAGGAATTTACCTGGGAAGTTGAAATATGCAAAGAGTAATTGCATCTGGAACCATCCAAATGAGTCCCCAGCTCTGACTTAGAGTTGGAAACTTAAGGGTTCCAACTGACTTAGCTTAATAGTTACCTAGGAACTGTTAGAGGAATTAAAACATGCTCCAACTCCTGGATAATTAGAAAACTGCAGCTCCTCCCACTCTATGACTAGTGAATCCCTCCCTTGCCCCAACTATTTCTCCTAAAGCCTTATTCCCCCACCTTGAATTGATCCCATAATACAGATTCAACATATGCCCCACACTCCCCCTCTCCTGGCTCTCTTGCATAACAACTCTCACCTGACAACACCTGCCACCACACAAACTCAACTCCTAACTCCCCATAAACCCAATTACCCATGTCTCTCCCTTTTTCTAACTCTCCCAATGACCTGACATGACTCCTTATTCCTCCTACAGCTCCCCACTCTAACCACACCTGCCCCAATGGTTCCCAACTCCCCTGAACTCACTAGCCTAGAATTACTATAAGCCCTCACTTACATACCTGCCACTCCACCCTCCCACCCATCAGTCTCACTCACCCACCCAGCACTCTATCCCATCCGCACCGTACACCCTCTCTCACTTGGCACCCTATACACTCAGGCACCTAGCAGACAACCTCCCACCCACCTTCCACATTACTCCCTCACCCACCTGAAATCCTACCCCTGAAGATACCTCATACAACACCTTCTCTCAGGAACTGTCAAAGTAGTGTTGGTCTTTTAAATGACAGAATATGATACTAATTGCTGATAAAGGAGGAGCGTGGTCTCAGCAGTGATCCAGTCTACAGTGGCCATCATGAAGTCCTGGACCAGACTGCACTACATCACCTGGGAAGGTTTCTAGCCCTGATGTTCACCCAAGAAATTATCTTAAAGATAAGGAGGGAATAGTTTGACTGATTTGGGGTGTAAGTCGGGATTTCAACCAGATAAGTAGATTCAGGTTATAATGGATAAACTATGGATAAGATATTCATATAGTACCTCATATGTATAAATTATACACATGTTTGTAAATAACAAGATTTAAGTTATAGGTTTCTGCCAAAGTAACAATCTTAATACAAGTAAATGACTTTAACATAAATTTTCAGCTACTTAATTGAGTTGAAGTGTATGTATTTTGATACAAGTCTTTTTTTTGTCACAGATGTTGGCAATGCTGGATGGGCCAGCATTTATTGTCCATTCCTAATTACCAATGAGAAAATAATGTGGCAAGTTTTTGAACCTTTTCATGTGATGTAGATACATACACACTCCTCTTAGAAGGGTAGTTCAGAATTTGACCCAAGAACAATGACGGGACAGTTATATATTTTCAAGTCAAGATGGTGTACGGTTTCGAGGAGAACTTGCAAGTAGTTGAGTTCCATGCATTTGCTGCCCGTGCCTTTCTAGGTTGTAGAGATCAATATATTTATATACTTTTCTCTGTGCTGTACTAGCCAGACCTGAGTACCATATTTTAAATCTGCAAGTGGAAGCAGTAAGAGATTGTCACAGCAATATTTGCATTTATGCAACTCAATAAGCACTGAAGCTGCAGAGATTTTTATGATTGATTTACCTATAAACAAGCAACAAGCTCTCAACTTATATTGGTCCAGCTACTGGGACTTCACAAAAAAGGTCTGGGAGTGGTAGATTTAGGATCAAAATGTTTTAAAGCTGATCTAACTGTCGGTGGACAACATATAGTTAGCTTTTAAAGTGTGTTTTGTTTTTATAATTGTTATATTTCAGTCTTTTTTGGGTCATCAAAGTGGTTCTTCAAACCTGGTGACTGGTGGAACATGTGCAGATGCAGATGGGAGATTTGATGGACTATTGAGAAATGGAAGAATGCTTCAACTCCCTGCTGATCTACTGGAGAAAAGTGTAGCCTTATTGGTCACTTTATACACCTTCACTGTATGCAGCACTGCAGGATGCCTGAGAGGAGGCGGCAAATAAAAGACTTGTATGCACCATGCTCACTGGCAATGCCTGCTGCATTGAAGTTTGTCTAGAGTTGATTGTGTTATTTAAAGAAGACCTCTGCATCAAACACCCTCTTGATTTGGAACCCATGGAGCATGTTCCTTTTGGTAATTTCTAGAGCCACAGCGATTAGTTCCTGCTGCTATGGTGGATGGAGCAGCAATAGAACTCTTTGACTACTGAGATCCCTTCTTATACTGAATACCTTTTAAGTCATCAACTACTGATAGGTTAAGTTTAACTTATTTCATATGGTAGGAATCTCCTCCATTGCCCCCCCAGCACCACTACCTTTCTCGTTTCCATTGAGGCCACTCGATATTACAAATGTCATATCCATTTCCATCAATCAATTTCTCATTGCTCAGATAGGTCTCAGATTGTAAGGTTGTCAATGGAGAAAGCAATAATTACTTTTGTGAACCATACATCATTTAATTTCTTGACAACATTTCTTGAAAATTTGGTGAGATGTCTTTGATGTTTCATGTGACATTCTGATAGATCTGTCATTTGCAAGTTAGTGCTTGAAATAGACTTTGTAAGTTCAAATAACAAAATGTAGTCCAGCTCTGTTATTTCATCGAATTATAGAGGTCTATAACACAAAAAAGGCCCTTCAGCCTATTGAGCCTGTGCTAACTATTCTGATCCCATTTTCCAGCACTTGGATCATAGCCTTGTATGCCTTGACATCACTAATATACATTTACATTTTTACAAAATGTTATAAGGGTTTCTTCCTGTACCACCCTTAGAGACAGTGAGTTCCAGATTTCCATCACCCTCTGGATGTTTTTTTTTTAACCTCACTCCCTCTCTAAAGATCCTGCCCCTTAACTTAAATCTATGTCCCATCTCTTCCCATGTAGCCTGA
Organism: Rhincodon typus; assembly: GCF_021869965.1. NCBI lineage: Eukaryota > Metazoa > Chordata > Chondrichthyes > Orectolobiformes > Rhincodontidae > Rhincodon > Rhincodon typus. Next base: position 115,177,137 of record NC_063332.1, read on the forward strand.
CTATGCCCTGTCTCTTGTAACCTTCTTTATCATTTTAGCAACATAGAAATACTTCCTCAAAAGAAAATCAGGTAAAGGTGCCCCTACTTTCCAAAATGTAAGTATAGATAATGTTAAGTGGTTGGGATTCTGCTCCAGGGCAATCTCATCTAAAATTATTGAACAAGACAGTACAGAGAGATGCTATTGACTTGTTTTTTGTCCACATGTGCTCTTTTAGAGAGGTCCAAAGGTAATCCCTATATTGATCTCTCTCTCTCTCCAAAATCCTTCGTCTTCCTTCATTGTAAAGTCACATCCAATTTCTCTGCCTCAACCAAAAGCATTTTATATTTGAACAAAACAACCTTCATTTTGAATGTATTGGCCCAGATATTCCAATGTACAGGTAGTTGCTGAAGCAGCATTGTCTGGAATTGCTCATTAGGCATAATCCTAGGCATAGCCGATTCTCGGAGCATTATATGGAAAATTGAATTTTCCAATGGCTATTCCCCTGCATCTGGCAACTTCAGAAAGCACCCATTAAAGTCGTAGAACTCAAAGGCTTCTGATTCAATTAAGCTAATAAGTAAAACTTAGAGGATTAAAAACTTAGTCCAATCCTGGAAAGCTATTAAATTGACTCCAACAACTCATTACTATGTTCCCCAACTATAGCTTGGCCAACTGCTTATACCCCCCGACTCATGTCAACCAGCTTTATACCAGTCCCTGACATGGACCCAACATGATTCCACCTACCCTCAATACAACCCTGCTGGACCTGATATCATCACCTATTCTCTCTGCCACCACCAGCCTGATCCCTCCCCATACCTAATACTTCCATCTCAAACAGATTTAACCATCCCCTCCACCCAGGACACGACTCTGCCCTTCCGGGCATTTCCTCCTCTGGCAAACTGATTCCCCTCCTGCCTCCAGACCCAACACCACCCAGTCTCCACACCAGATATGTCCAGCTGCTAGCCTGAAATCTCCTGCCAACACTTCTGGCACCCTTCATACCTGACATGTAGCACCTTATGTATCTATCACCCTATGTACCTGGAACTGTGGCACCCTAATCCCTTAGCCAACTGCCACCTAAACTCACATTTACTTGTAGAGTCATAGAGTAATACAGCATGGAAACAGGCCCTTCGGTCCAAATCATCCATGCTGACCAAACTTCCCAAACTAAACTAGTCCTATTTGCCGGTGCTTGGCCCATATCCCTCTACACCTTCCCTATTCATGTACCGTCCAAATTTGTTTCAAATGTTGTAACTGTACCTGCATCTACCACTTCCTCTGGTAGTTCATTTCAGACAAACCACTCTGTGTAAAAAAAAGTTTCACCTCAGATCCCTTTTAAACCTTTCTCCTCTCATCTTAAAAATGTATCCCCTAGTTTTGAACTCACCCACCCTAGGGAAAAGACCTTTGCTATTCACCTTATCTGTACCCCTCATATTTTATAAATGACTATAAAGGTCAGCCCGCAACCTCTTATGCTGCAATGAAAAAAGTCCTAGCCTATTTAGCACTGCTGCCTCACAGCACCAGGGACCCGGGTTCAATTCCACCCTCGGGCGACCGTCTGTGTGGAGTTTGCATGTTTCCTAGAATCCCTACGGTGTAGAAACAGGCCCTTTGGCCCAACAAGTCCACGCTGACACTTGGAGCATCCTGCCCAGACCCATCCCCCCTATAACCCACCTACTCTACACATCCCAGAACACAACGGGCAATTTAGCATAGCCAATCCACCTAACCTGCACATCTTTGGACACGTTCTCCCTGTGTCTGCATGGGTTTCCTCCGGATGCTCCGGTTTCCTCCCACAATCCAAAGACGCGCAGGTTAGGGTGGATTGGCCATGCTCAATTGCCCGTAGTGTTCAGGGATGTGTAGATTAGGGGGATAGGTCTAAGTGAGATGCTCTTTGGGTCAGTGTGGACTTGTTGTGCCGAAGGGCCTGTTTCCACACTGTAGGGATTCTATGATTCTATCCAACCTCTCCTTATAACTCAAACCTTCCAGTCCCAGTAATATCCAGGTACATCTTTTCTGAACCCTGTCCAATTTAGTAATATCCTTCCTATAGCAGGATGACCTGAACTGTACACAGTACTCCAAAAGTGGCATCACCTGTACAACCTCAACAATGATATTCCAACTCCTGTACTCAATGAAAGCAAGCGTGCTAAACACCTTCTTAACCACCCTATCTACCTATTATGTAATTTACAAAGAACTATGTACCTGAACCCCTGGTCTCTCTGTTCAACAACATTACCAAGGGCCCTACCATTAACTGTATAAGTCCTGCCCTTGGTTGTTTTACCAAAATGCGATACGTTACATTTATCCAAATTAAACTCCATCTGCCACTCCTCAGCTCATTGGCCCAATTGATCAAGATCCCTTTGTCATCTTAGATAACCTTCTTCACTGTCGACTATACCACCAATTTTAGTGTCATCCACAAACTTACTAACCATGTCACCTAAATTCTCATCCAAATCCAAATGCTCTCTCAAATAATCTATGTCTGGCTGTGCTGCCAGACATTTAAATTACAGATCACAGCACACTTATGGCTGGCTACACACTGATTCACTTCACTGCTGGTTTCCTGGACTCCTGGACAGGCTCGTAACAAGAAGTCTCCATCCAGAAATCTTCAGTGCAGAAACATCTAAAGCTAAGTGTGCATATTTCATTAAGATCAGGGGCAGCAATTGTATCCCTCACCCTGATTGGAATATCTAGGCCATTTCTTTTTCACCATTCCTTGTGCTCTCAAAGATAAAACGATGAATTAATAATCAATTGTCACATACTTTCCAAACAGGAAAAGTCACTACCAAAATGTTTTGTTATTTTTAAAACTGCCAAGAATTATTTTGGAAACTTTCTCTGTTTAGTGGAAACAGCCACGGTGGTGACTTTTAATAAGGAATTTCAGTCTTGATCACTGTAACTTCACACTGTGCAAGATCCATGAAAATCCTATGATGAAGGGTCTAAATGCCAAGTTCACTATTTTTGTAGGATTTCTGTGCTTTGCCATCAAAAGTACACCACCAATTTGGAGTATCCTTGCAGAAATTCATTATAAAATTCTTTCAAGTCCACATAACTAAATTTTTTCAACATTGACACTGCGTGCTTTCTGTGGTTATTGTGCATGTCCTCTTTTTGTCTTACTTATTCATGGGACATGGTCATCGTTGGGTTGACCAGTATTTATTGCCGATCTTCAGCTGTCCTTCAGAAGATGGTGTTTCGAACTGTTGCAGTTTATCTTGTTTCAGAAGAGCCACAATGCTGTTGGGATTTTTAGGATTTTCACCCATCAAAACTGTAGGAAAGGCAATATATTTCCAAGTCAGAATAGTGAGTGGCTTGAAGAGGAACTTGCAAGGTGATATCCGTTTCCCACTAGATGGTAGTGTTAGTAGATGTGGAAGGTGCTGTCAAAGAAACATTGTTGACTTTCTGCAGTGCACCTTGTAGATAGTATGCATTTCTGCCACAAAGTCCCAGTGGTGGAGGGAGCGAATGGGTGATTATGATGTCAGCCAAGCAAGCTGCTTTGTCCTGAATAGCATCAAGCTGCTTGAATGTTGTTGGAGCTGCACCCATCAAGGCATGTGGGGAGTATACTATCATTTTCCTGATTTGGAAATCACGGGCAGATTTGAGAGCCAGAAGGTGAGTTGATCACTGCAAGGTTCCTAGTCTGCAACCTTCACTTGTTAGCCATAGTATTTATGTGGCTAGTCCAGTTCAGTTCAGTTTCTGGTCAACAGTAAACCCACTAAATTGATAGTGGGGGATTTGATGATGGTAATGTAATTGAATATTTAGGGACAATGGCTAGATTTTCTCTTGTTGGATATGGTCATTGCCTAGTATTTATGTTACTTGAACTTTACCTGCTAGCTGTCAGCCAAAATGACCTGTCATTGTGGCACAGGAGAAGGCCCAGGATGGATATTTCGCCCAGGAAGTGGGAAGGAGAGTTAAAATGGTTGGCGACTGGAAGGTGTTGTTGTTTGTCACATACAGAGTGCCGATGCTCTACTGTCTCTGAGTCTACACTTGGTCTTACTGATGTAGAGGAGGCCACATCGGGAGCAGCAGATATAGTGGACCAAGATGGCCACAATGACACCACATGCAAACTGGAGGAGCAACACCTCATATTCCACCTTGGGAGCCTACAGCCCGATGGCCTGAATATAAAATAAATTTTAAAATCTCCCCATCCCTGGCCTCATTTCATGTCCAACCCTCCCTCTCATCCCCGCCTCCTTGACTTGACACAACCTATCCATCTTGTCTCCAACCTATCTGCCCTACCCGTCCCACTGACCAATCCCATCACTCCCTGCCTGCATTAACCTATCACCATCCCATCTACCTTCCCCAGCCCCAGCCCTCCTCTCTCTATTTATTTCTCAGCTCCCTTCCCCCTCCCCATTTCTGAAGAATGGTCCCAACCCGAAACATCAACTTTCCTACACTTCTGATGCTGCTTGGCGTGCTGTGTTTCTCCAGCTCCACACTGTATTATCTCTGACTCCAGCATCTGCAGTTCTTGCTATCCCAACTAATGGAGATTTATTTCATTCAACTGGGTGAGGGCAGGGCAGAAAATTAAGGTCATGATACAATCTCTCATTCATCAGGTGGGAACTTCCTATGCAGGTCCAAATCCATAAGATAAAGGAGCAGAGTTAGGCCATTCGGCGCATCAGATCTGCTCCACTATTTGACCAAGGCTGATGTTTCTCAACACCATTCTCCTACCTCCTCCCTGTAGCCTTTGACTCCCCTATTAATCAAGAACCTACCCATCTGTCTTAAAGACACTCAATGGCTTGGCTTCCACAGCCTTCTGTGTCAATGAGTTCCATAGATTCATCACCTCTTGCTGAAGAAATTTCTCACTCACATTCTAAAGGGCCATCCTTTCACTCTGAGGCTGTGTCTTTGGGTCCTAGTCTCTCCACCTAGTAGAAAGGGTTGCTTTTAAGAGAGACAACCAAATTTTCATACTGTTGTGTGCCTGGCAGCAAATTACTCCCTGTGAAACAACTATTGCACTCTGGCCTCTACTCCAGCTGAAATTCACTCAGCACAATCCTGAAATTAAGCCTTGGGCCTTCTATATTTGTGTGACTTTGCACAAAATATATAAAATGTTTTACATACTGTTGGTATTTCTTTTTAATCATGGATATTAACAGTTTGATATGTTATGAAGAATTTTCTTTGTTGTGGGGCAATGTAGGAAAGATGTCACTTAGGTTTAGTGACTATAAACTCTTTACTGTAGGTAAAACTGTTTGACATAATTTTCAGATAACAAGGTGTACAAATGGATGAACACAGAAGGCCAAGCAGCATCATAGGAGCACGATTTTACAAGCTTCAAAATCTGCCCTCCCCCACCGCATCCCAAAACCAGCCCAGCTCGTCCCCGCCTCCCTAACCTGTTCTTCCTCCCACCTATCCCCTCCTCCCACCTCAAGCCGCACCCCCATCTCATACCTACTAACCTCATCCCGCCCCCTTGACCTGTCTGTCCTCCCTGGACTGACCTATCCCCTCCCTAACTCCCCACCTACACTCACCTTTACTGGGTCCATCCCCGCCTCTTTGACCTGTCTGTTTCCTCTCGACCTATCTTCTCCTCTATCCATCTTCTATCCGCCTCCCCCTCTTTCCCTATTTATTTCAGAACCCCCTTCCCCCCTGCCATTTCTGAAGAAGGGTCTAGGCCTGAAACGTCAGCCTTCCTGCTCCTCTGATGCTGCTTGGTCTGCTGTGTTCATTCAGCTCTACACCTTGTTATCTCAGATTGTCCAGCATCGGCAGTTCCTACTATCTCTGACATAATTTTCACTTTGTAGGTTATCATATTAGATAAATACGGCATGATTCATATTTGTAACCAAAACTATTTCTTTTGCCAGATTTCTCACATATATTCTGAATATGGCCTTGCAATATTGCATTGATAAATGTCTAAACTGAGTGAATATTGCCTTTCTTATATCTCTAATGTATTTAAATGCACCACAGGCCCTGGTTTTTCCTAGTTGATACTGTCAATCTATGGACCTATAATTAAAAGCAAAAGCACTGCAAATACCTCCGGAGGGTCCTCTCGTGTGAAAGTTTGGTGCAGAGACTCAAATACCATTTTCTCATTCTTCTTGCTCCTGTCGTTTGAAGAAAGAATTTGTAATTCAGAATGGTTGTCTTGTATCTCGACTGTTATGCTGATCTCAGAAAGCAAGTGTTTCTGTAATTTGTTGTTAGCTTTGTAAAAGTAAACACACTTGTTACTCTTGATCTAGTCTTTCTTTGCAATTGCTCACACTACTTTAAGTAATGCATGTTCCAGCAGGGCAAAAACTTTAAGAAGTAATTGCGTAAGTTATTGATTCCAGATTGGAGACTGACCTCACAATATTGGAAATCCAGGCAAGTGCTGCTCACCTTTTTCTGAGTATACAGTACAGTGATTGTCTGAAAATCTGGAACACTTAGTTCAATATTTTTATTGGTGCTGATCAGTGTAGCAGACTACCAATAGTATAGATTCATAAAATTATTCTTGCAGTGGTAAAATTAATTGAATGAACCAACTTGGCTCATTTGCTTAATAGCATTTTCACTTCAAGAAACATAACTTGCATGGCACATTGGCTCAGTGGTTAGCACTGCTGCCTCGCAGCACCAGGGACCTGGGTTCGATTCCATCCTTGGGTGACTGTGTTTATGGAGTTTGCACATTCTCCCTGTGTCTGTATGGGCTTCCTCCAGTTGCTCCGGTTTCCTCCCACAGTTCAAAGATGTGCAGGTTAGGTAGATTGGCCATGCTAAATTGTCCATTGTGTCCAGGGATGTGCAGGTTAGGTAGATTAGCCATGGGGAATGCAGGGTTACAGGTACAGAGCAAGGGGTGGGTCTGGTTGGAATGCTCTTCAGAGGGCCAGAATGGGCCAAACAGCCTGCTTCCACACTGTAGAGATTCTGTGATTATTTATTTATCATTATTCACAAACACGAAGCCCCAATTTACTTTCCAGCCATTGAAGGACAATTGAGAAAAGTATTACTGTGGTGATGTAGATGTGGTGGGTCTTTTAAAGAACGCTTGAATATGACCTGTTCTTTTCCCACAGTCATGTAAATATTTCCTTTTCAAGCATTGTCTGCGGTCATGATGTAGCTTTTGCCTCCAGTAGATTATTTGTACTTGATGAGTTTGCTCCTGTAACATAAGAACCAGACCTGGGTAACATAGTTCTAAATGCTTCAATAGATGTTTAACACAACTCTTGATATACATTTATTCCAGTCAAGTGTACCCCAGTGCCTAGGCTAGTACTACAAACAACAGCATGCTCCCATCAGCGTGTCAAGCTTCGAATAGCTCCAGTTCCGATGGAGACTGAGAACTTTAATCCCTCAAGTCATATGCTATGATATGGTGATATCTGAGCATGTTTCAAAAGATACACCAGCTATACATTCAAGTTGCGAGATATAACACGCCAGGTACAATTTTGTTTCCAACATCGTTGTCTGGAGTTGAGAGATTTTCCAGCTCCCCACATAAGGAGAAAGTGCCCTGAATGGCAGGATTTTCATTCCACGGTGCGGGGGGATGATGGGGAAATGTAAGGTGGAGGGTGGGTGCAAGTCATAGGAAGGGACCACCAACCCAATAAAAACTTGAGGTAGCTGCAGGGTCTGCTGAGAGTCAAGGCTGCCTATTAAAAGGCCCATTTCGATACATTGAGTCTCAGTTGTGTTGTTGAATATTAGACTCATTAGGCCTCACTCTTCAAAACCATCATGATAACCTACACTGCACCATCCACCCCAATAGGCCCTCATACCGTCTACGCCAACACATGCCCTCCACCCATGCCCAATGGTCCCTTACACCCTCCATGCCTATCCATGCTACTCTACTCAACTACATGGCCTTTTATGGTACTTCTGCCAACTTAGTGACAGCATATGAACACATGACCCCTCCACTTATCCCTTTGGCTCCTTTATTCCTTAAGCCAATCTAGTGACTACTTTTACCAATGCATAACAAACAGCCATCACCCTTTGTCCTTACACCATCCACATCAATTCACTCAGTATCCAGCATGGGCAGACCTCAGGAGACACGCTGAAATGAAATACAAAGGTCTAAGTAAATATTGCAAATTTTTCTATATAAAAACACATATGCATAAAATCCTCTCAAGTGCTTAATCCTTTATAAAAATCAACATTTATAACCTCATATCAAATTGAGCTAATCCCGCAAAAACCTGTTGGAGTCACCAATCACGCTGTGAATTTACATCCCTTTCCCACTGTGAAAATGGCCATTCGTAGAAGCAGTCCAGCAGAAATAATGTTATAATGATAGGAACCAAGTTTACGTCAACAAACACATATTGAAGTGTCAATAACAAGGGAGTATAATTCTAAAATGAAAGGCATAAGGTTTGGACGGGACTTGAGGAAAACCTTTTCACCAAGAGAGTGGTGGGGGCCTGGAATGCACTGACTGGGAGATTGGTTGAAGTGGGCAATTTCACAACTTTTAAAAAAGTACTTGCATGAGCATTGGAAGCGTCATAACATTCAAGGCTGTGGGCCTAGTGTGGGAACGTGAGACTAATGTAGATTGTATATTTTTGGCAGCACAGACTCATTAGATCAAAGGGCCTCTTCTGCACTGCATGGTTCTATGATGCTACATTCCCGGTCAGGGAAAAGAACAGGATGAGTGAAAAATCCCCCAATAAACAAACAAATCAAAATCCCTGGAGATTATTGATTGACACAAGATCATTGAACTATCAGCACTGGGTGGTGAGCTGTGAGCTAGAGATAGGAAACTGAAGAGTTGATTTTAACTGCTAACGGCCCCAAATCAAGGTCGGCATGAAATCCGAGACTTTTTGTGCTCTTTGTGGACTTCATCTGGAAATTCTCTTACATGGGTTCAGGCTGCTCAACTGCTTCCCTGTTGAGGAATGAATCAGTTTAGTCCTTGCAATGTTTCAATGGCATAACCTGATACTGAGAAGATTACAATTAGATTCAGCAAACGTTGTAGAATCCTTCTAACCTCCATAGGCTAAATCTCAAATTCCCAGGCAACTCCAACATTCCTATTTGAGAGGAATTCTGATCCTGCTAACTCTTGGCTCCCAGCACCTTCACCACTTGCTTCCCCCAATTCAACTGATCTTTGATGCACAAATGTTGAAATTGGAGCCTTCATAATTGCAACATTTATGATAGATAATCATCTTTGTTCTGGGCTTTCATCTAACAGGTGTATTAGACTAAGTTAGCTATCTTCCAGGCACAATATCAGAGCCAGATGAGCCCAGTCTAGTGCAGATAAGGCTTTCAGACTTCTGGTGTCCTTGATATAGAAACAAATCACACAAGTATAATATTTTACTCACTAATAGTCAAAGTCTATCACTATAAGAACATTCGCAAAGCTTAACACAGCAGCACGGTGCCTCAGTGGTTAGCATTGCTGCCTCATAGCACCAGGGACCTGGGTTTGATTCACCCTCAGGTGACTGTCTGTGTGGGTTTCCTCTGGGTGCTCCAGTCCAAAAGTGTGCAGGTTAGGTGGATTGGCCAGGCTAAATTGCCCATAATATCCAGGGATGTGAAAGTGGATTAGCCATGGGAAATGCGGGGTTACCGGGTTAGGGTTGGGGGTTGGGTCTGGGTGGGATGCTTTTCGGAAGATCGGTGTGGACTCAATAGGCTGAATGGTCTGTTTCCACACTGTAGGGATCCTATGAACACCATCCAAAGTAGTTTTCTTGATTGGCAACCCTGTTTGTAGGCTTAACTTTTACACTCTCCGTCACTAGAAATTTGCATGTACAGTATGTATAATCACCAAACTGCTCTGCAGAATCTTACCAAAATTACTTCAGATGATGCATCCCTCCTCTGTCATTCTACTTTATGGTTGAGCTCAATGTAATCACGTTGTGACTATGCCATCGCCTTTATGTTTTCCCAAAAATATTTGATCGTTCATCTTTGCTGCTCAATTCATTTTTCAATTCCATGTCTTGCACCATTACACAAGTATTCTCAATGCCACAAGTTTTGCAACAATTCAAGGAAAAGACCTGCTAGTACTTTTAGGGCAAATGTCTTGCCAGCATTGTACATATCTCAAGTACCAATTAATAAAAGTACAACTTATTCTACATTGATGCTGTAACTTGATATCAAAGCAAAAATAATAAAATGTGTGCATTCTTCTCTTTTCAAAATCCTTTAACTGAATCTTTTATGAATTTCACATGGAATGCACATACCCCCGTGGAGTTCTTTCACATAACTTGAGAACAGACAGAAAAAAAAAGGAAGTTCAGTAGACTTATCACAAATAGGACAACTCAGTTATTGATGAAAACCTAAGGTCTCTGAGCAATACATCAGAATGCTGCAAGACTATACTGTGCCAACTTATTAACTGTCTGACAAAAAAATGAATGTGCTTTGAATTGAATTGTACCACCAAACTTCATTTCAGTAAGAGCTAAATATGAGTCAAGCTGTTTATTTTCACTAGAAATCTACTTGCTCGAGATAAAAATACTTGGATGCAAAAACTAGAAATTTGCTCCTAGAAAAACCAAAAATGTGAAGAATTGGAGAAAATGTAACTGGTTACATAAATGTGAAAGTATGGTTTTAATAATGAAAATCATACATTTTATCATCCTAATAAATCCAAACTACCTATTTTCTTTTTCAGAATAATAGTCACTTCTTTGTTTATGTCTTCAAGTGTTACTTTTTGTGAATTTTGAGAGTCTTAACATTCAGCTGCAAAACATTGATGCTGCAAAAATATTTTCGTAACATATCAACACATTCATTACAACAGGAATATGATGTGTGCGACAACGGCTCATCTTACACAACAGCTTAGCTTAGTAAAGGCTCCTGAGACAGCACTTTCCAAACTCATAACCATTATCATCTCGGAGGATAAGGGAAGCAAATACAGGGGAACACCACCAAGTACAAGTTCCCCTCCAAACAACTTAACATCTTGACTTGGAAATATATAGCTGTTCCTTTATATTTGCTGTGTCAAAATTCTGGAACTCCCTCCCTAAAGGTATTGTGGGTCTACCTACACCACAGTCAAATTTTACTCCTTCTCTAGTAGATATATCCACATATTGAATAAGAAAATTTTCTTGCAAACACTTAAATTCACCTTTGTCCAAACCCATAACACTATGGCAGTCCAAGACTATGTTTGGAGAGTTCAAATCCCCTACTTTGTCCTTTGACAACAGCTTCCAAACCCCCAATATTTACCACTGAGATTGACAAAGAGAGCAGATGCACGAGAATGTAAGCTCCCCTCCAAGCCACACACCATCCTGACTTGGAACTATATTACTGTTCTTTCATTCTTGTCAGGTTAAAATACTGGCTTTCCCTTCTCAACGGCAGCATGGGACTACCTACAGCACATGGACTACAATGGTACAAGAAGATAGCTCACCACCAGCTTCTCAAGGGCAATTAGAAATATGTAATAAATGTTGGCCTCAATTCATGAAAGAATATAAAAATTTTTTTGGAAATAATTTGAATATATTACTCCATGCACTATCAACTCCAGTAGAGTTTTGAAACAGTTTTTCTTCCAGATGTGGACATTTAACATTTGAAGTATTTCAACTCAGTTAACTAGAAAGGTCATGCTATGTTCCTTCAAATTTTTGCTGCCACTGCATGGACCTCCAAAGGCTGTACACAACAGTGGCTCTGGAATCGGACATCAATGTTTCTGCATGCCAACTGGCATAGACCTTCCGACACACTGTACACCACACATCAAACAGCTTAGAGGAAACATTGGTGGAACATGGAGCAGAATAATGGCAACAGAGTGGATTCAATCCCTGTACTGACGGAGATCATTGTTGAGGGCTTCCCCCTCACTGTGCCAATAGTGATATCATGGTATGAGCCAAAATTTACATCCTTCAGCCAATGAGGATGTTAGATGAGAGAGGAAAGAGAAATATACAGTTATAATCTTAATTCCAAGTTACTTAAACAATTCCCATGTTTTGTAGTGAATACATGACGGTAAACTTTGATGTACTCTCTTAGGAAGGCTGTGGCAGACACTTGAGTTTGACATTGCATTCAGTAAAATTCCCAGGTCCACACATTTCACTCATCAATTGCTGATGCACCACAAACAACAGGCAACCTTCAAACAGCAAGAACTTTCCTATTGAGATTAACGTGCCTGTGTACTTGGATTAGTAAACTAACTATATTCTTGTCAGCATTCTAGTCCTGTAGAAACCACATTTGCCCAAGATTTACTCACATTCAATTATGTATAAATCGTTTTTTACATATTTCTTTTCTGTTTCTATGGTACAGGAAATCTTAATGCAGGTAGAAAACAAATCCATGTAGGTACCAAATACCATTTCCCTGACACTTTGGTTTGAATGAGCATCTAGAAGGATGTTGAGGTGACTCGACCCTCTCTCAATTTGCCATTGAAGCAATAAAAGCTTCTGTGCATACCCAGCAATCACTGAGTGTTGAGCTGGACCTGGATCTCCAAAGCAGCCACCACCATTTCCATGGAGGCAGCTAAATGCCTATACACCAAACTTGCTAGAGAAGACGGAAGACAGATGGATTGATGAGGACCTTTCACAGCTCCCCCTGATGATCCCCTGGCAAGTAAAAGACCAAGGAGTTGAGAGGGGCTTACTCGCTACCATTCAAGTATGTTTGGAAGATTAAGTGAAGGAGGCTTTGGTGAAAAGAACATTGCAAGTTTCACCTTGATGGTGAAGGGAGCAGCTCAGGACTCGAAAAAAATTACATTTCTGCTGAGAGTGTAAAATAATGTATAAATGTAGTGTGGGGCTTGCTGTTTTCTTCAGAAGTTAACAGAGAATGCCACCCGAAGGTTGCAGGAACAGCAACTCATATTCCGCTTGGGAACTCTGCAGCCCAATGGTATCAATGTGGATTTCACAAGCTTCAAAATCTCCCCTCCCACTACCGCATCCCAAAACTAGTCCAGCTCGTCCCCGCCTCCCTAACCTGTTCTTCCTCCCACCTATCCCCTCCTCCCACCTCAAGCCGCACCCCCATTTCCTACCTACTAACCTCATCCCGCCCCCTTGACCTGTCCATCCTCCCTGGACTGACCTATCCCCTCCCTACCTCCCCACCTACACTCACCTTTACTGGCTCCATCCCCGCCTCTTTGACCTGTCTGTTTCCTCTCCACCTATCTTCTCCTCTATCCATCTTCTATCCTCCTCCCCCTCTTTCCCTATTTATTTCAGAACCCCCTTCCCCCCAGCCATTTCTGAAGAAGGGTCTAGGCCTGAAACGTCAGCCTTCCTGCTCCTATGATGCTGCTTGGCCTGCTGTGTTCATCCAGCTCTACACCTTGTTATCTCTGCCTTTTCCCACAGTTTAGCATATTAGTTGTCTGCTAAGAAAAAAAAAATCAAAGTTAATTTTAGTATTTTTTGCTCCACTACAATCTTAAAACATGACATTTTGCCATATTGGGCATGGAGAAAAATATATCTCTCTTTTTTCAAAAAAATGTTATTAACCTCTACATGGATTACAATTTAAGGCTCATCCAGAGTACATCTTCAGAAGCTGTAAAATAGCTAGTGGAATTTTCTGAAGTTTCACTGAACAGGATTTTGTAGTTATTTTATTTGTAGTCAGTAGCATGTCAGCCTGCCTATGTTCAATGCTCATGCATCCCAGGCGAAAAAAATGATACATCTGTTAAAGCCTTGCAATAGTTAGAAAGAGATTAACTTGAAGGCTGTGATATAAGAGTTAGGAGTTGAGATGAAACTAAAGGCTAAAATGCAGGAAATATTAAAGTATTAGATCAACATTTGAACCTTTGGGTTGAAAAGTGTGATCTTGATATTACTCAAGTTCAGTTAGCTCAAATTTAATTGAACTTGAAACTATGCAAGTTGGAAAGGCAATTAAATGATCATCTTAACTAATGCATTCTCCATGGCAATGTCTCTACCAGAGTCCACTTGCCAATCAAACAGCACTCTGTCTCAGTATCAATGTTGGCTTCCTCTTGCATTGGCATACTTTTGAATTGTCCTGATGAGTGCAGGATAAAAAGCTTTAACTAAAATATTTTTCTCAACAATACTAGAGTGGGAAAATTAAAAATTCACACAAGCTGAATCCTACGATCTGTCATACGCAATTAGTTGTCAAAGGTTAAGCCAAAGTGGAAAGTTTAATAATGACATGTGAAAGAAGATGAAACAATATTTCCTACCCTATACGTTATAAGCAATTGGTTAAAGAGTAAGTGCTGTTTAAATGAAAATTATTCTTTTGTTTTCTCTTTTTTTGTTGTGGAGAGAGGCAGTATTAAAAATCTCCTTTAATTCAAGGTAAAATTGGACACTCAGTCAGTCCTTTTCACACGCCAGTACCTTGCCCTAATACCGTTGGCTTTTATCTTATTTATCAGTCTTCTGTGAGACACCTTATCAAATGCCTTCTGGAAATTCAAGTAGCTCACATCCCCTGGCTCTCCTTTGTGTACTTTGCTCATTACCTCCTCAAAGAATTCTAACAAATTTGCTAGGCACAACCTCCCCTTGATGAAATTGTGCTGACTCAGCCATATTTTACTATGCACTTACAAGTACTTCACAAACTTATTCTTAATAATGGACTTTCAAATCTTAGCAATGACTGATATCAGGCTAACCTGCCTTCTGGCTCCCTCCCTTCTGAAACAAGAGTGTTATATTAGCCATTTTCCAGTCCTCTGGGACCCTTCCTAACTCCAACGATTCCAGGAAGATCATCACCAATGCCTCCACAATCTCCAGAGCTATCTCCTGCAGAACTGTGGGGTGTAGTTCACATTCAGACCTTTCAGCTTCCCCAGCACTTTCTCCTTCTTTCTGGCCACTACACTCACCTCTGTCCCCTGACTCTCTTAAAGTTCTTGTAAATTACTGGTGTCTTTCACTGTGAAGACTGATGCAAAGTACCTATTCTGTTCTTCTCTCATCCCTTTGTTCCTCATTACTACTTCTCCAGCCTCATTTTCCAGCAAATCAATGCCCACTCTTGCCTCTCTCTAACCTATTCTATATCTAAAAAAACAACTCTTGCAATCTTCTTATGTAGTACTAGCTAGCTTATCTGCATATTTCATCTTCTGTCCCCTTATTGCTTTTTTTTTAGTTATCCTCTTGTTTTTTTTTAAAAAGCTTCCCAATCCTCTGGATTCCCACTACTCTTCACCACATGGTATGCTTTCTCTTTTATGCTGTCCCGGACTTCCCTTGTCAGCCACGGTTGACTCACCCTCCCGCTTAGCATGTTTCTTTTTCCTTGGGACGAATTTCCGCTGTCCTTCCCGAATTACCCCAAGAAACTCATGCCTTTGCTGCTCTACTGCCTTTCCTGCTAGGCATCCCTTCCAATCAACTCTGGTCAGCTCCCCGTTCATGTGTTAATTACCTTTCATTAATTGTAATATTGTTACATTTGATTCCAGCATCTCCCTCTCAAACTGCAGGGTGAATTCTATAATATGGCCACACCAGGGATTTCTTCACCTTAAACTCCCCAATCAAGTCTGCCGCATTACACATCACCAAATCCAGAACTGCCTGTTCCCTAATGGGCTCCACCACAAACTGCTCCAAAAAACAAAATCATCTTGTGGACATTCCACAAATTCCTTTTCTTGGGTTCTGCTACCAACCTGATTTTCCCAGTCCACCTGCATATTGAAGTCCCCCATAATTATTGTAATAGTGCCTTTCTTACACATCTTTTCTATCTCCTGATTTAATTTCTTCTCCACATTCTGACTACCGGTAGGAGGCCTGTACACAACTCCCATCGGCATCTCTTTCCTTTGAGATTCCTCAACTGTACTCTCACAGGTTCCTTGGCTTCCGTCTCTATATCACTTCTTGCTATCAATTTAATTTAATTTCTTACTAATAAGGAAATAGGGAAGGTGATGGCCTAGTGGTATTATCGCTGGGCTATTAATCCAGAAACCCAGATAATGTTCTGGGGATCTGGGTTCGAATCCTGCCACAGCAGATGGTGGAATTTAAATTCCGTAAATATCTGCAATTAAGAGTCTAACGATGACCATGAATCCATTGTCAATAAAACCCACCTGGTTCACTAATGCTTTAGGGAAGGAAACTGCCATCCTTACCTGATCCGGCCTACATGTGACTCCAGACCCACAGAAATGTGGTTGACTCTTAACTGCAATTAGGGATGGGCAATAAATGCAGCCAAGCTAGTGATGCCCTCATCCATTGAATGAATATAAAAAAGAAGAACCTGACCCCTCTGCCCTCCTGCCAGTCTTTCAGTAGAACATGTATCCTTGGTCATTTAGTTTCCAGCCCTGATCCCCTTGCAACCATGTCCCTGTGATACCCACACCATCACACCCACCAATTTCAATCTTGTCACATGCTCATTCACCTTGTTTTGTATACTGCATGCATTTAAGTACAACAGTCTCAGTCCAACATTGACTGCCACATCCCCACTTCTCATAGTTGTCTCCTTATCTGCTGTGCCTGAAGTTAGATTCCCTTTCCATTCTCCCTGTCCTTTTTTTTCCCCTTTTGGAACCTTTAAATAAGAACATAAGAAATAGGAGCAGGAGTTGGCTATCTGGCCCCTCGAGCCTGCTCCGCCATTCAGTAAGATCACAGCTGATCTTTTTGTGGACTCAGTTCCACTTACCCACCCACTCACCATCAGCCTTAATTCCTTCATTGTTCAAAAGTCTATTCATCTTTGCCTTAAAAACATTCAACAAGATAGCGTCAACTGCTTCACTGGGCAGGGAATTTCACTGATTCACAACCCTTTGGGTGAAGAAGTTCTTCCTCAACTCACTCCTAAATTTGCTCCCACTTATTTTGCGGCTATGCCCCCGGTTCTCATTTCACTCACGAGTGGAAAAAAAAGCCTCTTCTATCTTATGAAATTTTGAAGGGAATGGATATATTTCTATAAAGATCCCCACTCACTTTTCTAAATTCCAATGAGTATACTCCCAGTGTACTCAATCTCTCCTCATAAACCAATTCTCTCAAACTCTCAATCAACCTGGTGAACCTCCTCCACACCCCCTCCAGTATCAGTACATCCTTTCTCAAATAAGGAGACCAAAACTGTATGTAGTTCTCCAGGTGTGGCCTCAACAGCAGCATAACTTCCCTATTTTTAAACTCCATCCCTCTTGCAATGAAGGATAATATTCCATTTGCTTTCTTAATTACCTGCTGCACCGTTAATAATTTCTGCTGAGCCCTCGAGCACCTTTAACTTTTTCCATAATGTTCCATGCAACTGAACCCAAGCCCCTCACTCCCCTCCACCTCCGCCCCCCCCCCCCCCCCCCACTACTTAGTTTAAAGCCATATCCACAGCCTTAGGATCTCTGACATGCTATGTAAGAGAAACAGCACAACTGTAGGCCTTTAACCATAATCAGAAATACCACAGAGAGTGTGTGTAAACTAATTATTCAATGTTAATGAGACCCGTTGAACCTGTTGTGCAGCTTCTATTTTTCAAAAATAAAGAGGTCACTCAGGAATTCAGGCATATCTTGAATCACTATTTGTAGCCATCAAATGAGTTCTCAATCCCACCTATTGCCAGATCAGATTTACCTTTTCTCAACATTAGGTCTTCAGGTAGGGCTCCTGTATTCATGAAACTCCTAAATACATGAGAGCCTGAATTATTTCCTCTCCGATTTCCTTGAGGATTCCAGTGTGTATGCCATCTGCCCCAGAAATAGATAGAGTGTCTCTAACTTTGTTTATAACAGATGCTTTTCTGATGTCTGCTTGAGTTGTTGATTCCCGAACCAAAAATAGCTGAATCTGGAGTTTGCATAGATATTTCATTTTTGACATAGGCGATGAAATTGAAAGAGCTGTGACCAGTATGTAATCTATAATGTAAGTATTGTAACCAGACTGAAACTTGTAATTGTCTGTAGCTATTTTCATGATACTAGAGTTTTGAGTTTTGCCTTTAGGAATGTAGAGCACAATTTGAACTGTCAAGTGGAGCTAAGTTCAGGTGTTTGGCAGGATGTATAGGGTAGAAAGGGTTTGACAGTGACAGTCATGTCAGAAATCTCACTCCATACCTCCCAATTCCAGGTTTATCCCGCGCGAGTCATCATTGGTGGTGCCTCGCAGGTGGGATGACACTCTTCCACTCTCAGGGGGACTCCATCGGTGGCTGTACAGACTGTACACTTGGGGCAGAAAGAGGTCACAAGAAAGGTAGGTGGGGCATTGTTGGAGCAGATTGCTCCTTTCACTGTTTTCACCTGGCTTCCATGCTTTTTCCCCAACGGCAAGTCTCGAAGTGTTCGATGCCGTTCTGGATGCTCCTCCTCCACTTTGGATGGTTTTGGGCCAATCATTCCCAGGCGTCTGTGGGAATGACTCACTTCACCAGTGAGGCCTTGAGGGTATCCCCGAAGCTCTTCCTCTGTCCACCTGGGGTTTGCCTACTCTTTCGAAGCTGGGAGTAGAGCACCTGCTTGGGGAGTCTCTTGTCGGTCATGCGGATGATGTACCCAGCTCATCGTAGGAGATTTGACCTGGGTGAGTGGGCAACCCTAGATGAGCTCTCAGGTAAGTATTAAAATACTGTATCCCCTTAAGGATAAAAGGGCCAGTTTGCTGTTTGTTAGACAGCTAGTGCACAGTTAATAATCCTGCCAAGAGTGATGTTTCAGTTCTGCTTCCAGCTGAGGTCAGCTGCCTCTTTCCCTCATCCCTGAAAAAATACTAAGAAAAACCAACTGAAGCATCAGCTGACAATGAACGCCAAGGGCTCTCTGCCAAGGCACAGCGCACATATACTTGCAGCTGAGTAAAAGTGGAAGCCAGGCAAAAACAGTGAAAAGGAGCGCAGAGCTGCACCAATGCCCCACAAACCCCTTCCCGTGACCACCACCTGCACAATTGAAGCATTAACTGTGGGTAGAATTTTCCTATCCTTGAGTGGCTCAGGCAATGGCAAGAAGTTGAGAAAATACAATGAGAATGAAAAGATAGGCATCTCGATGTCAAGAAAAAGAAATCCTGAAGTTTTCCACTTCGTTTTTAAATGCTGACTCAGAATCTTGCTATTGAGTGGAAACTTTTATTTCCATGCATTTGCATATCATTATGAGCCCAACTCACCTGAGTTCTACAGAAATTGCTGGAGAAATTCAGCAGGTCTGGCACTGTCTGTATCTGATAACCGATGGCAGTTAGGAAAAGGTGGTATATATAATGAAGTCAGGTGGGGGAAGAGGTAAAGGAGTCAGTGACAGGTGGAGATGGAACGCAGAGGGAGAGAAAGAGAGCTAGTCAGGCAAAGAGATGGATAGAGTTAGCCGGGGAAGAAAGATCGGCTAATAGTGACCATGAGTAGGAGAAAATGGTTGACTGTGCTGAAAGCAGCCCATATGATGACAGGGCCTGGCATAAAGGGGGCGGGCAAAATACCTAAAGGAAGGTGCTCAGGTGTTCCTCAAAGCAGTCATCCAGTCTGCACTCTGTCTCCCCACAGTAGAGGAGAGCATTCTGTGAGTAGCGAATACTGTGGACAAGATTAAGTAATGTGAAGGCAAAAATTGTTGCTTCACCTGGAAGGTGTGTGTGTGTGGGGTTTTGGAATAGTGAGGAGAGAGGAGGGACTGGGCAGGTTTTGTACCTTCTGCAATTGGTGCCATGTGTATCTGGAGAGATGCTGGGAATGGAGGAGTGGAACGGAGTGTCCTGGATAGAACCGTTCTGTCAAATTGTTTGCAAAGGATCATACACTGCCAGTCCCGCCACCTTCAATGGGATGCCACCCCCAGACAGCTATTCCTGTCTATTGTTGGCATTTCACAGAGAATGTCGCCTGAAAGTCAAAATGTTTCTCTTGGGCCTCAAGGGGACTTATGGTCTGTCTGGTAGCATGGTTACACTGAGCAAAGAGGCAGGTCTAAAGCTGAGTGGTTGGTCATGGTCTTTTATATGTTTAGTCTTATCAAAGTCCCAGTTGCTGGGCCCTTGGGCATTAAGCCTGGGAATTAGGCCACAGTTAGTACACAGGTTACCTAGGTTACAGGTCAGTCAGTCAGGCTGCTGTGGAGACATCAGTTCAGGAGCTGAGCCATCCTCAGTCGGAGCTATCTTGGCAATTCAAATCGAGGGGATTTGGACCAAAATGGTCAGGGATCCAAGGAATCCTGGGGGAAATAGGCAACTCAGATCTGGAGATTGGATTCACTGTACTGGGTCACTGAAGGAATGGTTACAATGTAAGGGAGTAATTCAAAAGAGAAGGGTGGGGTCTCGTCAAGCATAGAAGCTGATGTCGACCCCCATGACGTGAGGTTTTTACATGTCATTATCACTCTAGACAGATATAGGGAGAGTGAATGACTAACAAGTTCATGTAAACTGCAATGCCATGGAGGATAAACACTGGACATTAATGCTTATATAAAGGGCTGAAGAGAAATGTGCAGGGGCTGAAAGGTCAAAGAGGATACGGGAACACCAACACAAAAGGGAACATTAAGGACGGAGGAAGGGATCGTTCTTTGTCTCTGGCGGAGCCTGCAAGTCACTCACAAGGAAGTTGAACCTTATCATCTTTGATCCAAAATCAACTGTGCAGTAAAGGTACAAAATAGTTATCACTACAGAGAGTGGGGAGGTCAGTTTGTTTTTCTTTGGGCTGAAGTCAAAATGTTTGAATTTTAGACCCTGCTTACGGTAACTGTATTAATGCTTGTTACAACAATGGGTCAGAACCACAAAACACCACAGATGTTTTTAGCCCTTAATTCCAAATGTGTTTTTTTTTGACAAGGGATCTCCTGCAGAAACAAGATTCTGCTTGAAATCGATGGAATGCAACACCTGAAGAAATGTCAGACTGGAACATGATCTTTGTGACAATTGAGATAATGACCTCCTGCTTAACAGCAAGTCACCCCTTCGGATATTATTGGTAAACTGCAGAATGTTCAACTGCTAATGTTAATGCTGCTGGTAACCTCTCCTGCAATAACTGTAACGTTCCACTATTCACTCTTCACAAACAATCCAGAGTTCGATCTGTATTTTTTTAAAAAACATTTTTCTTTTTGGCCTCACCGCTGCTTTCTCATCGGCATGTACCTGTGTTGGACGACTAATTCGTCTTATGTTTAGTAAATAATAAACACACTCTGTTAATTCAAAATCAAAAATAAAACAGAAATTGCTTGGAAAGCTTAGTAGGCCTTGCAGCATCCGTGGAGAGAAATCTAAGGATCCAAACATTAACTCTGATTTCTCTCCATGGATGTTGCCAGACTTGCTGAGCTTTTCCAGCAATTTCTGTTTTTGTTTCTGATTTCCAGCATCTGCAGTTCTTTTGGTTTTTAGTTTGTTAATTCAAGCTGGTTTATTTGGCACCTTGTAAAACAAAAGTTCATTTGCATCTGGAAGAAAGGTATCCTTATGGGAAATTATCCTTTTTAAATTAACCATACCGTGAACATCTGAGGTGAGTGTGGGAAATCAGTTCATTCATCTTCAACCAGAACTTTAACCTTTAGGGTTCCCGGTCGAGATTGGTAATGAATTAGAGAATCCTGCCTGGATTCTGGTTGTAATAACTGCACCCACCGATTCAGTAATGTCAATGCAGCAGAAAAACTTTGCACAAAATGCATCTAGATAAGGTAACACATTTCCGATCTTCTAATGGGTGCATGACATTGACCTGCTTGCAAATGTCCCTTGCCAAATTGTGTCAAGGCATAACTTGATAATTCACTTTGACTGATTTGAGGGAGCAGAATTCCCTCATGTTTTGGGGGTCATACAAAAACTATTTTGTTCACTTGATTTTTGAAGGAGTGGTTTGAGATTAATGGATTATATATTTACTATGCGTTTAAAAATCTTCATATTGACGTCATTTTCATCAGCAAATGCTTGAAGGACTGTGTAGCAAAGAAGCCAGTCCGAGTGTTCCCCAACCTTAAACCTTGGAAGAGCCAGGAAGTCCACTCACTACTGAAGATCAAACATGCAGCATTCAAGTCGGACCGATACAGAAAATCCAGATATGATCTCTGCAAAGCCATCAGGGAGGCCAAGAGGCAGTACTGGACCGAGTTAGAGGCCCAGACCTACCAAACAGACTCCTGCTGTCTATGGCAAGGCCTAAACGACATTACGGGATACAAAATGAAACAGTGTAAGATAGTGGACAATGACATATGTTTCCCTGACACACTCAAATGCTTTCTGTGCTCAGTTTGAGCAGAATACCACCGACGTGGTGATGCCTGCCCTGACTGTCCCAGACACACGTATTCCCTCTGTCACTGCTTCAGATGTTAGATTGGTCTTCCTGGGAATCAACCCAAGGAAAGCGAT
Organism: Rhincodon typus; assembly: GCF_021869965.1. Classification (NCBI taxonomy): domain Eukaryota; kingdom Metazoa; phylum Chordata; class Chondrichthyes; order Orectolobiformes; family Rhincodontidae; genus Rhincodon; species Rhincodon typus. Next base: position 115,199,723 of record NC_063332.1, read on the forward strand.
GGGCCCCCGTGGTGTACCTTACTGAGCACTCAGATCCTGTGTGGACCAGCTGGTGGAGGTATTCACTGACATCTTCAACCTCTTCCTCCTAGAAGCCGAATCCCCACCTACTTCAAGAAAACCACCACCATCCCAGTACCTAAGAAAACACATGCAGTGTGCTTTAATGACTACTGCCCAATAGCTCTGACTTCAATAGTCATGAAGTGCTTCAAGAGGCTGGTCTTGGCCCACATCAACTCCAGTCTCCCAACCTGCCCCGAACCTTTACAGTTTGCCTACCGACATAACAGGTCCACACAGGATGCCATATCTCTAGCCCTGCACTCATCCCCAGAACATCTTGATAACAAAGACACCTATGTCAGACTCCTGTTTGTTGACTACGGCTCTGCCTTCAACACCACTATCCCCTCCACAAAACTGCATGACCTTGGTCTCAGCTTCACCCTCTGCAACTGGATCCTCAGCTTTCTGACCCATAGACTGCAATCAGCGAGGATAGGTAACTGCACCTCTTCCACAATAACACTAAACGCTGGAACCCCCCAAGGATGTGTCCTCAGCCCCCCACTGTACTCCCTGTACACCAATAACTGTGTTGCCAAATTCCGAATGAATGCCATCTACAAATTCGCTGACAACACCAACGGAGTGGGACGGATATCTAATAGCGATGAGTCAAAATACAGAAGGGAGATAGAGGGCTTGGTGATGTGGTGCAATGAAAACAATCAGTCTCTCAAAGTTGGCAAAAACTAAAGGAATAATCATCGACTTCAGAAAGAAAAGAGGAGAACACACCTCCATCTATATCAACGGAACCGAGGTTAAGAGGGTGAAGAGCATCATGTTCATCGGAGTGATAATAACTGACGACCTGTCCTGGACTTCCCACATAGATGCAACGGTCAAGAAGGCACAACAATGTCTCTTCTTCCTCAGGCAGCTCAAGAAATTTGGCATAAGGTCCCTCACCAACCTCTACAGATGCATCATCGAAAGCACACTGTCTGGGTGCATAACAGCCTGGAATGGCAACTGCTCTGCCCAGGACCGTGAGAAACTACAGAAGGTGGTGTGCACAGCCCAGACCATTACGGAAGCCAACCTTCTATCCATGGATAACAAGGTGTAGAGCTGGATGAACACAGCAGGCCAAGCAGCATCAGAGGAGCAGGAAAGCTGACGTTTCGGGT
>NC_063332.1:115201321-115218214 GCF_021869965.1 Rhincodon typus
CCATCCATGGACTCCATTTACACAGCTCGCTGCCATGGAAAGGCTGCCAACATCGTCAAAGACCCATCGCACGCTGATAATGACCTCCTACAACCTCTTTCGTCAGACAGAAGATACAGAAGCCTGAACACACGCACCCTCAGGTTCAGGAACGGCTTCTTTCCAGCCGTTATCAGACTGTTGAATGGACTCTAGCCTCAAATAATGTAACCTGCAATGTAACCTGTATACCTCCAAGTCGTTTTGATCCGTACATCCTTTTCTTGCCGTGATCTGCCTATAATCGCTCATAAACAAAGCTTTTCACTGTATTTTGGAACACATGACAATAAAATCAATCATTTCTTTTGTTAATTAACTTTTCTGTTTTATTGTTTAAACAAAATCTGCAGCATTATGTGTTTATATTTCAGTGAGAGATCACTCTGTTAAAATTATACCAAATCAAAATATGATCTTTCAAACCATGTTTCTTCACTTGCCCAGTAATAACATTAGCTGGATTCACAACAATCTGTGGGTGGAGTCCTTGCAGACTTAGCACCAATGTGAAAACATTGCAGAAGGAGACAGCAATTGCAGCATTGTCAGAAAACTCAGCAAGAAGAGTGACCTCGGAGATTGCCACACAGTGTCCAGAGGGAGAAGCAGCAGGTGAATATTCACCAAGGAGAGCTGGAGATGAGGCAGCACATCTACCACACTTGCCCACATTATCTTCAACTGTCTGAAAGACAGCGTTGGCCCTGACTAATGATGTCCCAGGTCATCAGCACTGAATAGTGTCATGTCTGAAGCATGCTCAGAAGGATTGGGTGGCAATTTCATCCAGGCAATCCCTGAAGTTTATGTTGCCGGTTCATTAAACAATAACTGGGGATCTGTGTTGTATCTCCCAATCCTCCACCCCTAAATGCATCTGTGATTGAACTGATGATAGCTTTCTCCAGATCACATCTGGTCTCATCCTTCTGCTGTGATGAGGAGAGTCAAGCAGACCATGTGGTGGTTAGATTCTCCCGAGGTGCAGGGCATTATAGGGTGCTCTGAAATAAAACGTAGCTGCAGTCTGTCACCAACCTGTACAGTTGGTCAACACAAAAAGGCTTCCACTACATCAATATTCAATTTGTCTCTGGCCATTGTTGCTAGATTTTGGAGGTCTGCAGTAGGTATCTGGGGAGCTACATACTAGAGAACTAGCAGGTTCCTGCCTCCTTCCAAGGTCCTTAGATTATATAGGGATGTCTTCTGGGAGATAAAGTCTACCCAATCCAAATATGACTCATGATACATTTTTTTAAAATACACAGACAGGTATGGAATAAAGTTACAACACTGCCATATTTTCACAAGAGCCATGGTGAAACAGATCACATGCTAACTTACAATGAGGTTTCGATTCCTGGAATGCTGCTGGGGCCTTGTGATATAGAATAGAAAACATGTGGCATATTTTCCAAGTTGGAAAAGTGCAGATGACCTAGATGCAGAACGAATGGGAGCTGACAGCAGACTTCTGAGGATGAGGGTCAGGACATTCATCTGTATCTGCCAGTGTGAGAAACCAGAGAGACACTTATTGAAACCTTCTCTCTGGATTAATGAGCTATGCTTGGATTTTCTTCAGATGTGGAAGATTTCTGTTGTTAAGCTGGGAAGCAGCCTCTGCTTAGTGCAAAGGACATGTGGACATTGCTATAGTTGCAGCTATTGTTGTTTCCTGTTACTCAATAAAATACTAGTTATCATTCTGATTGTATGCCTGATGTCTTCAGGAGATCCCATTTTCAAGTATACACACACTATACATTTCCATAAAAGGGCTCTTGTGGTGCAGTGGTAGCATCTTTACCTCTGAACCTGCAGATTCAAGTCCCACCTTCTCTAGAGATATGTAATAGCATCTGAGCAGGTTGATTAGAAAAACATCTGCTATATATGCCCTGGACTCAAGTGGTACAGTGGTAGTGTCTCTACCTCTGAGCTATGAGGCCTGGGTTCAAGTCTCACCTGCTCCCGAGGTGTGTCATAACATCTCAGAATAGGTTGATTAAAAAAATCCGTACTATGTAGTCTGATGTTTTTTGCTTATGTCTTTCAATTAAACCTTTAAATTCTCATTGACAGCAGAAGTCAGTTTTTCTTCAGATAGCAGGATGTTTAAAAGACTTCAGATCACTAGGATTACACATACTGCATCGCCCTTCAAGAACATTTATGTCTACTCCGTAAATATGTCACAGCCATTTCTGAGCTAAGGGTCTTGAACCGGTGAAAATAGGGTTTGTTTGAATTCAGCACCATAGTTAAATGGCCTCGCTGAGTTTGGGTTTCCTGCATATGAGTTACATCTTTCCCCAGTTCCCAAATCAGCAAAAAGTTGGATTCATTCAAATAACCCCTGTCATTTTTGAAAATCTGCAGAGTCTTGAAAATCCAATCTAGACCTTCAAGCAAGGTTGTCTATTTCACTGCGATTTTGCTGCCTTTTAACCATGTCATTTTATATTCTACTTTTCAAACACTCAGATATCCTCCATCTGGCTGAGCTTTTGATGTCCCTAATAATTTTCTGTGCAAAAGAAAACCCTTATTTCTCTTTCTACATGTGACAATCCTCTGGCTGTGCATCCCTCTCTGACCTATTACTAATTTAATAACCAGCTGAAGCAGTTGTTCACTATTTATTTTCTTAAAATCCTTCATAATAAAAGTTTAATCATTTGATTGCTTTGCTCCTTTCAGGAAGGGCGAAAATAGGCAAGCTTTTTCACAGAACTATATTTGCTTGCAATCAGATCAGCCATAATCTCATCAAATCATGGAACAGGCTCAAGAGATCAAATAGTTCACTCTTTCTCCTAATTCTTATATATATTCATTTATAGGTTGCAAATAGTTGTGACTCCAGCACTAACGTCTGGGAACTTCACTAGTTAAAATTTGCTAAAGACAATCAATCAATTTAATCTGACTCACTGTCTCCTGTTAACTAACTGAACCTCTATCTCCGCTAAAAATCACCTCTAACACCTCGTTTAGGCCTTTACGTGGCACCTCAAGCCTTTAAACATCTAAATACACTATATCTACAGGTTAATAGATTTGTACAACACTCTCTCACTTTCACAAGATCATTATGACTCTGCTTGATTGCTTTTGATTTTCTAAATCCTCTGTTAATACCTACTTAATAATGGATTTGAACTCTCTCAATGACAAACATTAGGCTAATTGGTTTCCCCCCTTTCTTGAACAGCAGAAAGATTTCAGAATGGTATTCCAACATCTGTGGTCTATCAACACCAAGGGAGCATTGCATAGTTCGAGATGTACTGAGGTTGCTTTATCCTGCTGTACTGGATGTAAAGTTTGAATGGCACTAATTTGAAGAAGTGAATTCAAATTTCCTATTTTACAACAGGAACTTTATTTCAAAAAGTACTTTAGTGGCTGTATCACACTTTGGAATATTTACAGGCATGAAAAGTGCTATATAAATTTAAGTTTGTTTCAGGCAACTGAAGGCCCAGCCATTTATACAGAAGTGATTAAAACTGGAGATGCTTGAGAGACTAGAATGAGAGGAGCAAAGATCTCTCAGAGAACTGTAGAGTTGGAGAATATTACAGAGTGATGTGGTTGGGGGTGTTACTGCGGTGTTGTGGTCACAGATGGATTTAAATGCATGATAGGAAGTTTTAAATCAAGATGTTGTCTGATAGGGAGATAACATAGTTCAGAAATCACAGGATTGGCACTTGCTGTAAATTAACATACAAACAGTAGAGGTTTGAGTGACATTAATTTTACAGATAGTAGGATGGGGAGACCAGCAAGGAGTGCATTATAATATTTAAGCTGACAAATAACTAAGGCATGATTTCAGCAACAGATGAGCTGACAAAAGAGCAGAGTCAGGCTGTGTTATGGAGATAGAAGTCAACAATTTTGTCAGAAGCTCAATTTTGGATGAAGTGAGACACCATGGCCTGATTTGCTCTCAGGCTGTTGTCAGGGAGAGGAATAAAGTCAGTAGCAAGGGAAGAAAGTTTGGGGTGATGGTTTAAAATAATAGCTTCAGTTCTCCCAATATTTAGCTGGATTTTAGAGCAGTTTGATAATTTAGCAACAGTGAAGTGAGATAGTGATGAGGTAGAGTTGGGTGACGTTGGGATACTTGTGTAAGCGAATGCCATAACTTTGAATGATGTCATTAAAAGGAGAAGTATGACAATGAAAGACAGGAGGTGGCATAACATAGATCTTTTCAGGATCTTAGATGTAACAGTGGTTTTCTGTTCAATATAAAGGTCAGACGCAGGAATGTTCACTGATAATTGCATAGCATTTAGATCCATTTACAAGTCCTCAGATAGTGAAGCAGTCAGTGTCGACATACAGCACACACCAGAACAACATTGACACTTGGACTAATAAACAATCAGTTGAACATGCAGCTGACAAGAAACCTGAGAATGGAGAACCCTTCCATCAAGAGAACAGTGACTATTCAAATTTCCTCAAGATAAACACGAATATTGTGGATTGGAACTCTCTAATGTCATCCATGTGTTACTTATTCATGATCCCACCTACTGACAATTCCTCTGCAGCCCTGGATGTTCATATTAGTACTAACATCAGCTAAAATATTAACATTTCTTCTATGTATGTTTCCGTTGTGAAATGTGCTTTCAGTAAAACAGCACCACATTTAATCATTAAGTCATATTTGTGATTATTGCAGCTGGCATGGTGTCTCACTTGTTAGCAACACTGCCTCGTAGCACCAGGGACCTGGTTCGATTCCACCCTTGGGTGACTGTTTGTGTGGAGTTTGCACATTCTCCCTGTATCTGCGTGGGTTTCCGCTGGGTGCTCCAGTTTCCTCCCGCAGTCCAAAGATATGCAGGTTAGATAGATTGGCCATGCTAAGTTATCCCTTGGTGTCCAGGGATGTGGAGGCTAGGTGGATTAGCCATGAGAAATGAGGGGATAGGAGGTGGATTTAGATGGGATGCTCTTTGGAGGGCTGGTGCAGACTCAATGGGCTGAATGGTCTCTATCTGCACTCTAGGGATCTAAGATTCTAGGTGATATTGGCACCATGCAAGTTGTAAGCAATGACCATTTGTATTCAGAGAATCAAACACTAACATCTCACCACACTTTCGATATTTAGTGGCATTACCATTGTTGAATTTATCATCATTAACATCGTCTGTTTTACCACTAACCAGTAACTTAGCTGGACCAGCCATTATGTACAGTAGTTGCAACAGCAGGTCAGAGGCTGGGTATTCTGGGGTAACTAACTCACCGGCTGATTGCAAAACGTGAGAAACCAGCTACAAAGGCACAAAAAGCCATGCGATGCAGTAATGCCTGTTAAGTGCACACCGACAGCACTCAAACAAATGGTCACCACCTGGGACAAGCAAACTATTTGATTTCCACCTCATTTACCATCCAAACATTTACTTTCACCTTTGTTAAACAATTGCAGCAGTTTGTACTACCTACAGGATGCACTTCTCAGGCGCCTCTCCCCATCCCCACCATTTCAATAGCGCCTCCCAAATGCAAAACACCTACCATCTAAGCCAAGAGCAACAGATGCATGGGAACACCATCATATTCCACTTTAAAGTCACACACAATCCTGGCTTAAAAGTATATTGATGGTCTTCCACTGCTGTTGGGTTAAAATCCTGGAACTCTCTACGACAGTATGAATATTCCTGCAGAACTTTGACTGCAGCAGTTAATGAAGGGGGATCACCACCAGCTTCTCAAGGGCAGTCAAGGCAGGGCAATAAATGTTACACTGTGACAACTACATCCCATAAACACATTTTTTTAAATAGGACTGGAACAGTGTTTGAGAAAAACACTATTGTATTTATTCCTGGAACACAAAAGCAGCATAGAATTCTGAAATATATCAAGAACAGAATGGAACATAAATGATACAACTTCTCAAAATCTTTCCTCCTCGTTCCAAACTCATCCCAAAACAGCTTTATATTCTGAAGTTCAATTCTTGAATGCAAAACCTAAACAGAGTTAGTTATAACTTGTCAAATTAAACATAACAGGCAAATATGTTTATTAAAATTGTCTCTGGTTGTACACCATGCAAATAAAACAGATGCTATATGCACCTCAAAACTGATAAATAAAAAAAAATTCAGTGCAAATGCTCAATCATTTCAGTGAAGTACTGAGGGAGAGTTGTGCTATCACCTTTCAGTTAAAGTAAAGCGATGCCCTACCTATTGTTTAAAATGGGTAAAAAAAATTTCTGCGCAGCCAGCTGAAGAAGAGTGAGAAATTCTCATGGTAGACTGGCCATCATTTATCTCTCAGTAAACACCACAAGCTACAATTGACATGGAGCAATTATCTTACAGCATTTGTATAATCTTCTTATGTGTCTGTGTGTTATCACACATTACGAACATAGCTGCATTTAACAAAAAACTTATTTGACTTTAAATCACTCTTACATGTCCAACACTAATGAAACTGTCATATAAATGTAAGTTACCCTATCTGTGTAAAAAGATGTCTTAAAGTAATTTCAGAAGATGTGGTAGGCACATTACCAAGGCATAAAAGTTGATAGGCTAAGTGCTGGAAATGGGACTAGAATAGTTAGGTGTTTCTTTTCAACCAGTAATGGATGGGCCAGAGGGCCTTTTACTGTGCCATAGGCCTCTATGGTTCTGACTCTATTACCTCAAATGGCAAAGACAATTTGGGCTTGTCTGATCAGGTAGGATTTTATGTAAAATCCATTAATGTGGCAAGTTTAACTTTGAGTTCAGAAGGTATTATCAATTTTAAAAAAAATTACATTTTCAATAATAAATAGCTTTGTGGTACATTTTCTACAATAGGAACTTTCAAGTAGTAAATATTTAATGCTGAACTCTAAACACTGGTGAAGATCAAGTCATTTTTAAAAGTGCTTCAGTCTCACATTTTCTGTCTGCCCTTTTAGTACTAAAATTAAAGCATTACAAATTTTTCTGTTGCATTTGCTATTACATTCTGTAACATGGTCAGGTGCAAAACTAAAGCCCACTGTCCACTAAGCTCACCTTCATGAAAATTATCCAATTTACATTGGTTGTCCTTGTCTTTAAAGCCTTTGCCCTCACCTTTCAATTTTTTTTTAACTTCTGACAAGTGGCTTGAATGAACCTGCTTAATCTGCACTGCTACTGAAGAATCTAGCTATTATCACCAAGGCCTCAGTTCCTACAGTCATATTGATGAATGAGCCCTGTGTGCTAGGATTAACCTACAATGAAGGCTATCTCCAATGCTGCTGACCAGGAGGAAGAAAATTAGATGGATCAGACAGAGTATAAGCAGATGATTCTGTCACAATCCCCTCAGAATATCAAGCAGAGGTTTGACAGGTTATTGTGTTCTGTCTTCTTTGAGGCTTGACAGTGGAGCTGAACTACCTGACCACATTCACTGTATGCTGGATCAGTTCATCCACATTTTTTGCCAAATTCTCAAGGTTACAGTAGATCCAAGGAAACTGTTTCTTTTGATGCTTAAAAAAAGACTTCTGTGCAAAGGGAGCACTTAACTGACTTCCTCAGTATAGACTTGGCAATGTATTTATCACAAGATTATTTTCTTTTTGACTTTTTCAACTAATGTGAAAGAATGCCTAACTTTATTCTATGCAAATACTGGAACCCTGAGTGAATTAAGTTACACTGATAACTAGTTAAAAGTGAAATAATGCTGCTTAAATGTCAACTTAAATTACATATAACAAACTACACCTTTTAGAAAAAAAAGGGGAAAAAACCATATATGTCGGGCAAGAAGTGATGCAATCACTAAATGATGCAAGATTATGTTTAATTTTTTTTTTACAGAACTGAGATGGAGAGCAAAATAGGAACAGGAGGCTATCATACAGGTGCCTGGGATTAAGTCATGTACCACAAGGCTTTTTAAGGATCTCCAGAAATAGGTTTAAAACTTGAAGTACAAGACTTCAAAAAGACCAAATTGAGAAGTAAATACAAATAACCTGACATATCTTAGGTAGAGTCACAGAGTTACACAGCACAGAAGCAGACCTTTCACTCCAACTTGTCCATGCTAATCAAGTTTCCCAAACTGAAGCCAGTCCCACTTGCACAAGTTTGGCCCATATTTCTCTGAATCTTTCCTACTCATGTACCCATCTAAATTTCTTAAATTCTGTAACTGTTCCTGCATTTATCACTTCCTCTGGCAGTTCATTCATATGAACCATACCCTGTGTGAAAAAGTTGCCCTCCAGGTCCCTTTTAAATCTTTCTCCTGTCACTTTAAGCATATGCCCCTCTGGTTCTGAACTCCCCTATCCTAGGGAAAAGACCTTTGCTATTCACCTTACTTGTGCCCTTAATGATTTTATACACCTCTATAAAAGTCATCCCTCAACCTCCTTTGTTCCGATGAAAAAGTCCCGGCCTATCCAGCCTCTCCTTATAACTCAAAACCGAGTCCTGACAGCATCCTTGTAAACCTTTTCTGAGCCCTCTTTAATTTAATAATATGGCACTCAGTAATGAGGACTAAAACATGCAACTGACAGAAATTTAAATTATTTCATTGTCTTCTAAACTCTAAAAACCGAACTGAATCATAAATTTCCAGCTGTTTCAACTCAAAGATGGTGACAAAGTACAAACATAGCGCAGCAGTTTGAGAAAATCAAAACGCTATAACTGACAAAGATTGAAGATTACAGTGATGTACACATGCAACAGACAATTACAGTGAATCCATCTCGCTCAAAGACTCTGACGTATTTTCTGTAAGCAAGATCTCTGCATTCTGGTTAACTGTAGTTTAAAAAATGTCAAAATATGCAGCATGAACTGTTACATGATTAAATATACACTGTATGTTTATTTTACAGAAGGCATTTGCCTCAAGCAGAATTATCAGGCCATAAATATTTATTGAGTCAGGTAATAATTATGCTGCATTCATTTGGCAACAGAAAGATATTATATCTTTAGCCGTAGTTAATCAAGATGGGAGGATTAACTCAACACTTGCACCTGTATCATTCTTGATTTATGTTGGCTGGATTTAATGTTAAATGATAAAATTTATGTCTGCCTACTAGCGAACCAATGGGAGCCCTACATCCCTTCCGAGGGGGTGACCCAATTAAATTAGGTACCCGTTAAGCATTCACTTACCTGGCCAATCTGTGCCCATTGCAGAAATTCAGACAGCCCAGCAGGAACCTCACCCCTCCACGGATAGCTGCTAGCCAATCAGATGCTGAAAGCACCTTATTGCTAGTGTCTCTGGTAGCAATGTCTGCTGCTGGTAATATTGCACAGAGATAACTGAGGATCATCAAAGTGTCTGACAACTAGGGAGCTCCTCGACCCACTCTCATGATAAGCTACTGGCAAACCTGATGGGATCTATTGCAAGAATGTTGTGCAGCAATTATTTAATCCCAGCACCACTGCTTAATCGTGGTTGGGTCAGGGATCGTTGATATTAATTACCTCATTAGTGAATCTAATTGATATCCTAATGCAAGCAGCCAAGAACCCTTCCTACAACTGACTTTATTAGGAGATGTAATCCCACTACGGGAGAATTTGGCAAGGCCTCTCCTTCGATTGTCAACTCAATTGCCATGTTTTCTAACACAATGGATGGAATTAAATTCTGCTTATTGACCCAATAGCATGGAAACAAGCCATTCTGTCCAATGCAATGATTATTTCTAGGGATAGGGAGTTCAATATACTTTACCCATCTTTGGTTAAACAGGTTTCACCCGAATTCTTAGTTGGACTTCCTGATTGACTATATCATATATATTGAGATGCAGTAATATTCTCCCTACCTCTGAGCCAAGGGGCCTGGATTCAAGTATGAACCACTCCAGAGCTGTGTCATAACATCTCTGAGTAGGTTTATTCAAAAATATCTATTAGTGGTTACCAGTTTTGGTTTTTTTCTACAAGTGGAAATATTTTCTCATGTCTTCACTTATCAACCATTTCATAAATTTAAAAATCTTCCATCAGATCATCCTTGAGCCTTCATGCTTCTAAAATAAACCACTTTTTCCTAATGCCTATAAAATATCAACTCTAGTATCATTCTCAAGTATTCTTTTTCCACCTTCTTCAATACCTCTGGGTTTTTGGTTTGATCCACATTGGGCAACAGGCATCACAGAGAGAGAAAGCAGTGGTTGCATCATTTGAGGTATCAAGCATTGAGCCAGGCAATGATTGGGTTATGAACCCACATGATTGGTGTTTATTTTATTCTACTCATGTAGCCATCTGAACCAGCCAATTCCTAGTAAACTTGTTATAACATGGAACCAGAACTTACACACAACATTCCAAGTGTAGTCAAAACAAGATTCTGGATAGGTTTATCTTTACTTCCTTGTGTTTTGTATATAAATAAATCAGCCAATTAACTAATTTTGCAATTTTATTAATGCCTTCTTGTATTTTGTTTATTCAAAAGTTTATTCAAAATTTTATGGAGGACAAAATAAAAAAAATACATTCGAAGTTGAGGTAGAAGCTTAACTATCATAAACAAGCAAATAAACATGATTTATCACAATGGAAAATGTTGACTTCTCAAATATAAAATTAGTTTTTCAGTGACAATGAAGCTGTCAGCAGTAACTGAAACAGAAACAGAAAATGCTGGGAAGAAAAATACCTTATCTGGTTAGGTATCATCTATGTAGAGAGAAAAACACAGAGTGCGGGATGTTTCCCTAGGTTAAGCATGGATGTGAGTCTGTTAGGCTAACATGCTACCCGCACCACATGGAAAACCACTCACTGATCAGATCATAAAGAGCTGACAGGCGAGAGAGCGTAAGCTGCTTGACAAACCACAGGATTCAACACTTGAGACTTTGGTCACCATAAACATCAAGCTAGTGAAAGACTGGCAGCTTCTGGGTGCCACTGACCTCAATAAACTCCACACCTGACCCAGTGGTAAGAAGGTGCACTTTTCTCTCATGATGGAGTTGAGGGGAGAGGGTGTTTCAGGTAGGGATTATCAGGGGCTTGTGCAGAGGAGTGTCTTTGAGAGGCCGGCCCCTTGATTCCTATCCAGATCTGTAATTGCTACAATTGCCCCTCCCAAATGGGCAGTCAGGCCACAATTGTTTCCCAGTCAGGAAACTAGCCTCCTTTCCTGCCTGCCAGGGAGGTAACTAACTGGGAAGATGGTAAGTTGAGACCCATAAGGGCTCACTATTTGAGCATTTAAGGGACGTCCCAAAGGGAAAATTTGCGTAATATTTGAGATGAACATACTGGTTGTACTGGAGCTCAGTTTGGAAGTACACAAGATGAGTCATTCAGAAGTCTGATTGTTTTTTTTTCCTTCCGAGTCCATTTGTTCTGCATTGAGAAGGTTTACCACTGACCTTTGCATACAGAATGTCATTTGTGAGCTGGCCGAAAAGGGGTGAGTTTCACTCCAGGGACAAACTAACCCAATTATTTTCCCTTCTCCCCAGCTCTCTCACTATCTCCAGGGAGGGGACAGTCACACCCAGAGTCAACATTTCATATTTATGACCTTCCATCAGAGCTGGGAAAAGTTAAAAATGTAAGTTTACATTTTGAACAAGACAACAAAAGGGAGATGTGTAATATGGTGGAACAGGATTTTAAGACCATAAGAAATAGGAACTGGAATAGGCCATTCAACTACTCCTTCCTTCAACAGGATCATGGCTGATCCAACACTCCTTATATCCACTTTCCTGCCCTTTCCCCATAATCTTGATTTCCCTAGCATATATATCTCAGCCTTAAATATACACAAGGACCACACCGACACAGTTCTCTGTGGCAAGGAGTTCCAAAGACTAATAATCCCCTGAGAAACAAAATTCCTCCTCTTCCCAGTTTTAGATTAGCAGCAGTTATTCTGAGACTATGCTCTCAGGTCCAAGACTCTATCATGAAGGGAAATATCTTCTCAACATTTACCCTGTCAAGCCCCTTAAGAATCCAATGTGCTTCAATGAGATCAACTCTCATTCTTCTAAACTCTATTTAGTAAAGTCACAAACTGTTTAGTCTTTGCTCATAAAGTATTCCTTCCATACCTTCTCGGTTGAACCTTCTCTGAATGGCCTCCAATGAAACAAAGTCTTTCCTTAAATAAGGTGACCAAAATGACCCTCAGTACTCCAAATGTGGTCTCACCAGCACCTTGTACACTTGCAATAAGGCTTCCTTATTTTTATATCGCAACCACCTTGAAAAAAGGGCCAACATTTCATTGGTCTTCCTGATTACCTGCTATACCTGAATGCTAGCTTTGTGTTTGGTGCACAAATATTTCAAGTTCCTTTGTGTTCCAGATTTCAGCAGTTTTTCTCCATTTAAATAACATTGTGTTCTTTTGTTCTCCCTTCTAAAACAAACAACTTCACATTTTCCCCACATTATACTCCATTTGTCAACTTTTTGTCCACTTACTTATCTATATCTCCATGTAACTGTTCATATCCCTCTCACAACTTGCCTTTCCACCTATTTTTGTATTGTCTGAAAATATGGCTACACTCGCGTCTTTCTTTCAAGTCATTACTATATATTGCAAACATTTGTGCTGCCAGCGCTGGTCCCTGTGGAATCCCACTAGTCATGAGTCACCAACCTTCATGCCCATTAGTCAATTCTCTATCCATCAATGTACTACCTCCAACACTATGAGCTCTTCTCTTATGACTTAATCTTTTGTGAGGTATCTTGTTGAACACGTTCTAGAAGTCTAAATGCAACACATCTACTTGTTATCTTCTATCCAACGATGGCTGATACATCCTCAAGACACTCTAATGAATTAGTCAGATATGATTTCCCTGTCATGAAGCTATGCGGACTCTGCTTGATTAGGTTGTGAGAGACAAAGTGATTTGAAAGTCATTCCACCAGACGTCCAAGGTGGTTGGAGAGGGGTCAAGAAAAGAGACACTGGTAGTGGTTTAACATGAGGCTGAACACACTCTCATGGCAAGGGGAGAGGCCGAGAAGGAGAGTCCTCAGCCTGTGCTGGAAACTAACCCACACTGTTGTCATCACTGCATTGCAAACCTGGCATCCCATCAACTGAGCTAACCAATCCCTGGTTACAAAGTGGAACACAGCATTGCAATTTCAAATCACTGAACTCAATGTTAAATCCAGAAGGCTGAAGTAATTAATTGAGGAACAGCACATCATATTTCAATTTGTAGCCTTCTGCACTCAACATTGTTTCTAATGATTTTAAGAGTAGTAATCCTGAACTTAGTGCATTGCTAAAAATCCAGTTACATTCAGTCAATGAGCTGGACTTTTACAGTAAAAGTGCAAGAATGGAAGTTCTGATGTTTTGTGATTTCTAATTGATTACTGTCAGCAAGGACTTCCACATCCCATCCCTTGGGGAAGTGCAGAAACATAGAAGTTTCCAGAATCCTTCATTTAACAGTATGTGTGCATTCCAGAAATTGTCAGCTTTAATGGTGCAACAATCATAAACATTGACAGTGTTGCCATTATTACTGACAAATTCCAGGTTAATATGGATGATGTGTAACCTTCAGGAAGTCAGACATGCTTCCGGCTTATGTAATTGTACATTTGATGTTATCTGATTTTAAGGAAGAATCAACCAGTAAATTACCTCACAAAGTTGAGGCAGAGGTGTACACTGAAGAGTGATTGGCTGGGATTATAGGCCCTGTTAAATTGTTTCTGAGCATAACTCTCCAGGGTGTGTTTGTGGGGGAGGGGGTTTCAGAGTGGTGAGCCGAGGTTTCTAAAGATAACGTAGGAACACAAACAGGTATATCTGTCACTCCCGTTCTAGCAGAGATTGTCACTGCCTGCATTTGATTTAGTTATGTAAAGTAAGCAATATGCAGAAAATCTTTTGATTTTGCAGATTTGTCATTTAGCTACAAACTTCAACCTAAAGAGAAATTCTTGAACAGCGAGTGAGGCTGCAGCATTATTCATATGTGTTCTACCACGGCAGGTGTAAAGGTCCAAGACTCCTATCAATGTAGTCAGAGTCAGAAAATAAAGAGAGAGAAATTCAAAGATGTGATGCTCATGTGATGCTATCTGTGGTAATTCAGACTGGACTGGGTCTTTAGCAGACACTTGTGATCAAAAGTTCAAGAATAAATGGGTGACTAATTTTCAAATTGCCATTAATTTCTTTCCTGCAGCTACCTCTGGGTGACAAAGAAACAGTCTGAATTTGTAAGAAGGCTCAAGAAGCATTTTGATGCCACTTAAAGTCATCATTTATAGACATATGCTCACAAGAAGCATTAAGCCAGACCCCTTAGAAGTCTTCACAGATGCTCCTTTCAATAGATCTCATAGAAAAAGAATAGAAACATCACAAATAGGAACATCCCAGCTCCTAACATACTAAATAACCTGAACGTTCTCATCCAACTATGTGATTTAGTAAAACTTATTTTTTCTTTCACCTGCACGATCTGAAACAGTGAGTTTTAAGAAAATGTGTGGGCCTACACTAAACGATGGCTAACTTAAACTATTTGATACCATCATTTTAGCAGGTACTATTCATGTTATGTGAGTTTAAGCCAAAACATCAGCAAAATTTTACACTCAACTTCGATGGGTGTTGTTTCAAGGCCTTATTAAGTCCTCAAACAAATATATGCACTAACTGTGCATTAATGTTCCCTAATCCAGTTTCGTGTTGAAAGAATTTTTGGAACTATGCGTAGAAGCGTATTAATGTTTTGTCATTACTTACATATCAAAGAAATATCCATTGACACATATAAAAACAAAAGCATCACCTCTTATGCTCAAAGTAATTTTATCCCTATGGTGAACGAGAATAAAACCAAATGCCACCAGCATGAGAGATATGTTCGTTACATTAATGGAGTATTTCGTTCTTTTAAATAGGACAGTTAGCTGTAAAAAAGTTGCATATTAGGCAGTGGGAATACGTGTCAGATTGTGTAGCACTGTAAAGGCCAACAATTCCTAAAGAAGAGGAAAGTGGTACACATACATTGTGTAAATTCAACGAGCAGAATTTAGGATCAGAAGCTGAATGGCAAACAGAACATTTCAGGCAATTGCAATGAACTTCACTGCTGGTTCAGTAATATCCAGAGTGAAACAGGGAGTTATGAGAAACTGCAGAAGGACTTGGAGCAATTCTGTACCTGTGGCATCTTACGGTTGAATCCAGGAGTTTGGTGTATCTTTTTAATAGGCCCTCCTTCTGCTGGTAATGCTCGTTCTGGTGCAGGGAGATTGCTTTGATCACCTGTAGTCATGGAAACATAAGATTGGAATAACTCTCTGACCTTTGATGCCTTGTTTCTCCCCTTATGTTGGGTGTACTTACTTTCATAAATACAAGGTTTGTTAAAGGTTAAGTGCTGTCTTATTCTGAATGTATCTGGATGTTTGCTTTGGATTTATCACATGAAGAATTTATCACCATATGGCGACATCATGATCAGAAGCACTGATTTGGTTCATTTAAGCCCATGATGAACTTCATGAGGAGCAGCGCCAATCCTGTTTAATAAATTCCTTCATAAGATGAGGCTATTCTTCCATCTGCAACTGTTTTTCCCACTGGATCATGTAATCAGCTGCACATTTGAAACTTTTTCATGTGTAATGCCTTTTCTTTCTTCTCTTCTCCAGATCATCAATCTTCTCTGATTGCGTTTTGAAGAACTTTTGATTTGAACAGTTCCATTAACCTTTCTGTCTATTTTCTCCCTGGCCATCTCTTTCCTGTGTACTAAACTTAGAGTCACAGACTTTAAAAAAAAACTCTTCCCCTGATTCATCCTTACAAAAATATTTTCTTCCCTTTTTTTAATACAAAGAAAATTATAAGCATTTTTGATAGCTTAAATGACTCCAAACTTTTAATCTAATTTCTGATATCCAACAAGCAATTATTTAAAAAAAGGCACCTTGGTACAATTTAGGTATAATCAGTAGCGCCTGAGAGAGAGTGTACTGTTGTTAAACCATGTGTTACAATGTTTGTACTGGGTGTTGATCACTGGTTCAAAACTAATTTCAGCTGTTTGTAAGGGTAATCAGCTGGCACAAATTCACCTGAAATTTGTACAAATAAAAATCAAACATATTATTAAAGGCTGAAACCTTGAACGATTTCAGGGACTTTGAAAGCTGGAACCTGACGGTCTTTTCTCATAAAGCAAAAGATGTCAAAACTAGTAGAAAGGGACATTGCTTTATCAAGGAGCAGCTTCACAGCAGAAAGCTTGAACTGGGGACTCACCGAACACAGCAAATCAAAACTAATTTGTTGAATAATCAATGTAAACAAGGAGCAGCTAGGGACAATTAGAAAGAAAAGTGTTCAGAGGCCTGAAGGGTCACTTTGTTCATGGCCAATTTGCCAAGTTTGCCCAGAATCTTTGATAACTGGAAGTGGACATAAACATTGTCTCCCAGTTATACTTTGCCAAATCGGTGATAGCCTCTGTGTTTGATACTGCCTAACTATAAGCGAGTTTACTTTTTATTTGTGTGCCTCAGAACTTTCTAGTATTTTCAAACCATTAAGTCACACTGTTAACCTCTTAACTGGGTCCACTCAGCCCATACACAGACAGAGCAATTAAAGGGCACTTATCATCAAAAGAAATGCCACACAAACTTCTCAGTGCGTACTGACATTTCCTCATCTCTTTGAGGACAATGGGACTCATAACTGGAAGGCAACAAGAGCTAAGTGGAGCAGGACATCTACATCTACATCTACATCTACATCTACATCTACATCTACATC